>NW_027332071.1:161747-263060 GCF_048418815.1 Hemitrygon akajei
GAGAGAGGGGCAGAGAGAGGGAGGGACAAAGAGAGAGAGAGGATGGGGAGAGAGGGGAGAGGGAGGGAGAGAGACAGAGAGAGAGGGAGAGCAAGATACAGAGAGAGTGAAGGAGAGACACGCAGAGAGAGAGAGGGGGGTGGGGAGAGTAAGAGAGAGCGAGAGAGAGACAGAGAAAGAGAAGGAGACAGAGAGAGTGAGAGAGACAGAGAAACAGGCAGAGAGAGAGGAACAGACAGAGAGAGAGAGGGAGAGCGAGATACACAGAGAGAGGAGGAGACAGACACGTAGAGAGAGAGAGGGTGGGGAGAGAGAGAAAGGGAGAGAGACAGAGAGAGAGAGAGGGGGGAGAGAGAGAGAGAAAGGGAGAGAGACAGAGTGAGAGTGGGGAGAGAGTGAGAGAGAGATGAACAGAGAGTGAGAGAGACAGAGAGAGACAGAGAATGAGAGAGAGAGGAACAGGGAGTGAGTGAGAGACAGACAGAGAGGGAGGGCAAGAGAGAGAGTGAGAGAGACAGAGGCAGGCAGAGATAGGAACAGAGAGAGAGGGAGGGAGACAGAGAGAGAGGGTGGGGAGAAAGTGAGAGAGAGAGGGAGAGAGAGGGGAGAGAGATGGAGAGAGAGGGAGAGAGACAGAGAGAGGTAGAGCGAGATACAGAGAGAGAGAAGGAGAGACAGGCAGAGAGAGAGAGGGTGGGGAGAGGGAGAGAGACAGAGACAGAGAAAGAGAGGGAGACAGAGAGAGAGGGAGGGAGACAGAGGGTGAGAGACAGAGAGAGAGGTGGGGAGAGGGAGAGAGACAGAGAGAGAGGAACAGAGTGAGAGAGAGAGATGAACAGGGAGTGGGAGAGACAGAGAGAGTGGGAGAGCAAGAGAGAGAGAGTGAGAGACCGAGATTCAGGCAGAGAGAGAGAGGGAGAGAGAGGGAGAGCGAGATACACAGAGAGAGGAGAGACAGACACGTAGAGAGAGAGAGAGGGTGGGGAGAGAGTGAAAGGGAGAGGGAGAGGGGGAGAGAGAGGCAGAGAGAGAGGAAAAGTGGAAGAGAGAGACAGAGAGAGAGGGAGAGAGGAAGAGAGAGTGAGACAGAGAGGAACAGGGAGTGAGACAGACAGACAGAGGGACGGCAAGAGAGAAAGTGGGAGAGACAGAGGCAGGCAGAGAGAGAGAGGAACAGAGAGCGAGGGAGAGATACAGAGAGAGAGGGTGGGGGAGAGAGTGAGAGAGAGAGGGGAGAGGGAGGGAGAGTGACTGGGAGAGAGACAGAGAGAGAGATAGAGAGAGACAGAGGGAGAGAGATAGAGAGAGACAGAGGGAGAGAGATAGAGAGAGAGGGGGAGAGAGTAACAGAGAGGGAGAGAGACAGAGAGACAGAGGGTGGGGAGAGATTGAGAGAGGGAGAGAGAGAGAGAGGGAGAGATAGTGAGAGGGAGATAGAGAGAGTGGGAGACAGGGAGACAGAGACAGAGAGTGGGAGAGACAGAGAGAGAGGGAGAGCGAGATACAGAGGAGAGCGAGAAGGAGAGAGACAGAGACAGGCAGAGAGAGAGTGAGAGGGAGAGGGAGAGAGAGACAGAGAGGGGGGAGAGAGAGAGAAGAGGGAGAGAGAGACAGAAAGAGTGAGACAGAGAGAGGGAGAGAGAGCGGAAATGTGGTAGAGAGAGGGAGAGGTGAGAGACAGATAGAGGGAGAGAGACAGAGAGACAGAAAGAGAGGGAGGGAGAGCGAAAGAGAGAGACAGAGACAGAGACAGGCAGAGGGAGAGAGAGAGACAGACAGAGAGACAGAGAGAGAGGAGCAGAGAGTGAGAGAGGAACAGAGAGGGGGAGAGAGAGGGGGAGAGGGGAGAGAGACAGAGAGAGAGAGGAACAGAGTTAGAGACAGAGAGAGAGAGGAACAGAGAGTGAGAGAGAAAGAGGGAGGGGGGAGAAGAGAGAGAGGGAGAGTGAGAGACAGAGAGGGAGAGAGAAAGAGAGAGGGAAGAGAGAGAGAGGGAGAGAGAGAGAGAGAAAGAGAGAGGAGGGGAGAGGGAGGGGAGAGTGAGGAGACAGAGAGAGAGGGAGAGAGAAGCAGACAGAGAAAGAGGGTGGGGGAGAGAGAGACAGAGAGAGAGTGAGGGAGAGAGACAGAAAGAGAGGGGAGACCAGAGAGGGTGGGGGAGAGAGTGAGACAGGGAGAGGGAGAGAGACAGACAGAGAGAGGGAAAGTGAAGAACAGAGAGAGAGAGGGACAGACAGAGAGGGAGAGATGGAGAGAGACAGGGAGAGAGAGAGGAACAGAGGGAGAGAGAGAGGGAGACAGAGAGAGACAAACAGAGTGAGAGAGAGACAGACTGAGGGAGAGATGGAGAGAGGGAAAGAGACACTGAGAGAAAGAGAGAGAGACACAGAGAGGGTGGGGAGAGAGAGTGAGCGACAGAGGGACAGAGAGAGACAGAGAGAGAGAGAGTGAGAGAGAGAGGGAGAGAGACAAAGAGAGGGGAGAGGGAGAGACAGAGGGAGGGAGTGACAGAGTGAGAGAGGGGAGACAGACAGAGAGGGGCAGAGAGAGTGGATGTGGAGAGAGTGAGAGACAGGCAGACAGAGAGAGAGAGAGAGAGAGAGAGAGAGAGAGAGAGAGAGAGAGAGAGAGAGGAGAGTAAGAGAGAGGCAGAGAGAGTGATGGAGAGAGCGTGAGAGGGAGACAGAGAGGGGGAGAGGAGAGGGAGAGAGGAGGGGGAGTGAGAGAGGGGGGACGGATAGGGAGAGGGAGATGGAGAGGGTGAGAGTGAAATTCCTCTCCTGTCTGCTTCCATTTAGTCTTGTTTCTCCATCTTCCCGTATCTCCTGCTTCTCAACTTCCCCGGAGTTCTTTATCTGTTCTATCTCTCCTCCTTCTACTCACTTACTTCTCCCACATCTCATCATCCCTTAGTCTACCTCCTCACCAACCCCTCCATTTCCATTCAACCAACACAATAGAGCTGGTTACTGACAACAGGAAGTCAGCCGGGGCGATGCCTGTTCTATTTTTACAGAACACATCCTGTGCCGAAACTAGTCGTGTTGTCACGGCAACAGCACTGGCCACCACCGGAAACACTGCAGAGAGCTGTGAACAAGTTCAGTACATCATGGAAACTGTGGACACTGTTTACACATCTCTCTGCCTCAATAAAACAGTCCGCATTATCAAAGACCCCACACACGTCGAACATTCTGACTTCCTGAGAAATGGAGCACTAACTTCACAATCTCCCTAATGCAGGTGTTGTGATTAATTGGTCTGTATGATTTGTTCATTTAATTAATTGTCCCCTCACATTTCGCAACCCCGCACTCCCAGTCTTGAGGTGATGAATTGATCTTTATGGACGGGATGTGAATCAAAAGTTATCACTGTACCTTGATTCATTGAAAGCAAATGTCCCAATTTACGCTCACCTCTCCTTTCCTCTTCTCTCTCTCCCCCCTCTCTCATTCTCTCTGCCTGTCACTCTCTTCTCTCTCTCTGTCTCTCTCTCTCTTCCACTTCTCTCTACCCCTCTCCTTTCCCCTCTCTTACCTCCTCACTGACCCCTCTCTCTCCCCCCCTTCTCCACACTCCTCCGCCGCCTATTCTGCAGCACAGTAAACGGAAACTAACAGGCCTCTCCCGGAAACCACAAGCCTTTATCTTCTGAGAACATTGAATCTTTCCAACCGACGAGAAATTATACAGCATCTGTAATCCACTGAGTGTGTAAAACCGTCATCACAGTGCGGGGTGGGGGAGGGGGTGCTGGTCTGGACGGGTGGGTGGCGGAGACAGCAAGCTACAGGAAAGGGGGAATTGGGGAGAAAACGAGAGGCAAGCAAAAGGTTCTGGAGGAACGGAGTAAGCGACAATCCGGGAAAGATGCAGGTTAGTGACTGTGTAGGAAGAATGTTTGGAGGAAAGAGTGGGAGGGTGCAAAAGAGTACGGATGAGGAAAAGATGAGACAGGGAAATTGAGGAATTGTATATGTATAGAGAGAGAGTGAGAGAGAGAGACGGAGAGATAAGAGAGTTAAGGGGGAGTGAGAGAGGGAGAAAGGGAGAGAGAGAGGACTGTGGAGTAGAGTGGAGTACCGGGGCACAGGTAAACATCATCTTTGAACTGTCCCACACTCACCTTGAAATCACGTCCTCTGGTAATTGAGATATTCACCTGGTGAACAAACGATGTCGGTTCTCTTCTCTCAGATCTCTACTCAGCCTCAGTCTGCCTCTGGTCCTCCCCTCAGCACCCATCGCTACAGAGGAAACAACTGAAGCCTCTCCAACCTTTCATTCCCTCTGATTCAGGTGGCAACCCCTCCATTTCCGGGACATTAACTCTCACTCGATCCTCCCTCCGCCGTAACAGGGTTAGAGTTCCTCCTTGTTGTCAACCAACGACCAGCGGTTCTGTGGTGGCGATAGAGACACCCGGATGGTGAGATGTGTGCAGGTGCCAGGGACAGGGATGACTCCGATCAGGTCCCTGGGCATTCTAAAGGGGGGAGGGCGAGCAACCAGACTTGTTGGTAAATATTGGCACCAATGACAGGTAGAAAATGTCAGCAGGCCCTGAAAAGAAATTTTGTGAGTTAGGTGAGGGGGTTTGGGAACCGATGTGCCACTGCCGAGGATGAGGTAGTTGGTTTGTAGACAGAGACAGTATGTTGTGAGACTGCCGGCAATGAGAGGCTGCTGATAGGGCAACCTGGCAGTCGACAGGATGAGTTGCAATGGAAAAGACGCACAGAATCTAAAAGGCTGAACACAGGACTGAAGGTATTGCATTTGAATGCGCGCATTGTACAGACTGACGTGGAGGAAGAGCTACAGGACTGGCATACATGAGGTTGTGGGCATCACTGAAAGCGTGGCCCTGTTGGGAAACATAATAAAATCAAACCATCAGAAAGAGCTGGCATAGGGTCGGAAGGTGCTGAGTCGTTGTGGGTAGAGCTAAGGAACTGCAAGTGCAAAGAAAACCCTGGTGGAAAAGGTATGTGCAGACCCCCAAACAGTAGTAAGGATGTAGTCTACAAACTACAACGGGAGATAGAAAATGCAAGTCAGCAGGTCAACGTTACAATAGTCATGTGGGATTTCAATACACAGATAGTTTGGGAAAGCCCGGTTGGTGCTGGATGCCCCGAGGGAGAATTTCTAGAATGCCTGCGAGGTGGCTTCAGAGAGCAGCTCGTGGTTAAACCCACTATCGCCAAATCATTTCGTTTCCTCGCGGCCCGATACCGGACCGCAGCCTGGTGACTGGGGACCACTGCACTAAGGGATCTGCTATTCTGGATAGGGCGTGTTGCAATGAACCGGGATTGAATTTGAGAAGGGGAAGCACAACGCAGATGCAGTGTTGCAGTGGAATGAAGGAAACTGCAGAGACGTGAGAGAGGAGCTGGCCAAAAGTGATTGGAAAAGACGTTTGGCACCGATAACGTCAAAGCAAAGACTGGGTGGAATATCGGGAAGCAATTCAGAAAGCGCAGGATATACACATCCCAAAGAGACAGAAGTGTTCAAAAGGCAGATAGTCCATAAGACCATGAGGTGCAGGAGCAGATGAGGACATTCGGCCCATCGACTCTGCTTCAACATATCACCATATCATCCTGGTTGATCCAGTTTCATCCCAGACCCAATCTCCTGTCTTCTCCCCGTATCCTTTCACACCCTGAACAATCAGTAATATATGACCTTCTGTAGTAAATGTACAGAGAGCCTCGGCCTCCACCATTGCCTGTGGCAAAGAATCCCATAGATTCTCCACACTGACTAAAGAAATTCCTCCTCATTTCCGTTCTAACAGGATGCCCTCTGTAATAGCTCCTCCGGTCTTAGACCCACCAATCACAGGAAAAATCCTGCCCACATCCGCTCTATCAAGGCTCCTCCTTCAACGAGTTCACCCCTTATTTTTCTGAATTCTGGCCCAGAGACACCAATGGTGATATGACAACCTATTGAATACTGGAACCATTTTCATGCACCTCCTCTGAACCTCCTGGAGATTCAGCACATCCTTTCTAAGACAAGGAGCTCAAACCTGCTCAAAATACTACAAGTGAGGCCTCACCAGAGCTTTTTAATGTTCCAGCATTTCGTCCTTGCTTTTACCTTTTAGTCCTCATGGAATGAATGCTGACATTAGATTTGTCTTCCTCACCACAGTCTCAACCTACAAATTAACTACATTTCCCGACTCTGTATTCCATCTGCCGTTTCCAATCCTAATCTGTCCAGCTCCTTCTTTGCAACAAAGCCATCAAATACATCATCCAAGACATCGCCATATAGCAGAGAATAATCGGTCCCATCACAGACCCCTGTGGAATGCCATTGGACATCTGCAGCCAGACAGAAAACGCTCCATTTATTCACACGTTCTGCCTCCTGTCAATCAGCCACTGCTTTATCTGTGCTAGACTCTTTCTGTAATATCATGGGCTCGTAGCTTGTTAAACAGCATCATGTCTGCCACCTTTTCAAAGGCCTGAAATTCAAAGTACACAACATCAACCGATTGTCCTTTGTCTATTCCGCTTGTTATTTCTTCAATGAATTTCAACACATTTGTCAGGAAACTATGCTGACTCCGGCCCTTTTTATCATTTGCCCAAAGTTCCCTGAGACATCATCCTTAATAATCGAATCCAACATCTTCCCAAACACTGAGGTCAGACCAGCTGGCCTTCAGTTTCCTTCCCTCTGCCTCTCTCGCTTCCTGAAGAGTGGAGTGACACTGTTGTACTCCCCTTTCTCCGGAATCCCTCTTCCACACCACACTGGTCCTTACTCTTCACTTATTCCCTATTCTTCCTTATCTCTCTTCATCTCCCCACTCTGTCTTCTCCCTCATTCAATTCTCTCTCTCTCTCTCTCTCTCTCTCTCTCTCTCTCTCTCTCTCTCTCTCTCTCTCTCTCTCTCTCTCTCTCTCTCTCTCTCTCTCTCTCTCTCTCTCTCTCTCTCTCTCTCTCTCTCTCTCTCTCTCTCTCTCTCTCTCTCTCTCCCTCCCTCCCTCCCTCCCTCCCTCCCTCCCTCCCTCCCTCCCTCCCTCCCTCTCTCTTTTACTACCCCGTCTCTTCATACCCACTCCCCGTCTCTCTCCCGGACTCCACACTCCCTTCTCTCTTCTATTGCCCTCTCTCCCTCATCTCTCTCTCCCAGGCCCCACTCCCCCTTCTTTCCTCTCCCCACTCCCCCGTCTTTCTTCTCGCCAATCTCACTTCGTTCTCTGCATTACAACAAGACCGCCCAGCCAGACCATGCCCACACCAAACCACACTCTGCACCTCCCTTACCTGAAACTGCCTGAGGGCAGAACTCAGAGATTTCCTGAGACGGGAAATGTCCCACCTCAGCCACCAAGGCGCCTCACCACAGGGGTGGCAGACCTTCTCCCCCCACCTCACAGGATGAAGGCCAGGGCCCCCGGTGCATTTGCTCTCTCGCCCTCTCCCGCCCGGGGGACCTGAGGCCACATATACCTGTCGTAGTACACTGGGGAAAGGGAAACACGCAGAGGTGGATGGCACTTGTCGATACAGGAGCCCAGCACATCATCCTCCCAGGCAATCCCGCCGCATAGCGCGCTACAGCCCCTTCGAGCGGCAGCTACTAGCCTGTTACCTGGCGTTCATCGACACAGAACACCAAACAGGCCCCGACCCTGTCGTCCTCCGCCCCCACCTCCCCATAATGCGATGGGTCAAGTCCCCTGATTCCTCCCACAGAGAGGGCCGTCCTCCATTGTCCAGTGGAAGCTACATTGCGGAGCGGGCTGAACCCGGTCCTGAAGGGGTCAGCCGCCTCCATGAACAAGTCATGGATTTCCCCCAGTCCCAGAACCCTGCCCCGGACATCTCCAAGGTACAACCCTCCTCAGCGTGTTGGGGTCAACCCTTCGATTCCCTCCATCCCGACGACAAACAGCACGCCTGGTTCACAGACGGCTCCAGCCGCTGGAAAGGGGGAAACCATTGTGGACAGCGGCAGCACTTCATCCCGCCACGGGCAAAATTTACCACAGAGAGGGAGGGGGGGTTCCAGTCAACTTGCCGAGCTGGCAGCAGTAGCCCTCCCCCTCCAAAACACCACCGGACCAATCCACATCTACACTGACTCCTGGGCTAATGGCATTGCGGTGTGGATGGCCACACCGGGAGCACCGGATGCATTCCGGCCCTCACCCCATCCTCCCGTCACCACAACAGGGACCGTGTTCCCCTCGTCCTCACCTACCACCCCACCAGCCTCCGGATCCAGCATAATATCCTCCGCAACCTCCGCCACATTCAACAGGACCCACCACTAGGCACATCTTTCCCTCTCTACCCCTCTCTGCTTTTCGCAGGGATCGTACCCTCCGCGACTGCCTGGTCCACACGTCCCTCCCCACAGATCTCCCACCGGGTACTTATCCCTGCAAGCGTAAGTGCTACACCTGTCCCTACACCTCCTCTCTTACCACCATTCAGGGCCCCAGACAGTCCTTCCAGGTGAGGCAACACTTCACTTGTGAGTCTGTCGGGGCATGAATTGCCTCCGGTGCTCCCGGTGCGGCCTCGTCTACATCAGCGAGACCCGACGCAGATTGGGGGACCGCTTCGTCGAGCACCTCCGCTCCGTCTGCCACAACAAACAGGATCTCCCGGTTGCCACCCACTTCAACTCTGCTTCACATTCCCATTCGGATATGTCCATACATGGCCTCCTCCACTGCCATGATGAGGCTAAACTCAGGTTGGAGAAGCAACACTCATATAGGTAGTCTCCAACCCCTTGGCATGAACATCGAATTCTCCAACTTTCGGTAATTACCTCCTTCTCCCTTCCCTCATCCCACTTTCACTCTGCCTCCTCTTCCAGCTGCCTATCACCTCTCTCATGATTCTGCCTTCTTCTACTACCCATAGTGCTTTCCCCTTACATTCCTTCTTCACCTTTCCTGCCTATCCCCTCCCTGCATCCCGTCCCCCACCCCTCGATCTTTCCTCTGATTGGTTTTTCACCTGGCACCTACCAGCCTTCTCCTTCCCACCCTCACCCACCTTCTTTGTAGGGCCCCTGCCCCTTCCTTCTTCAGTATTGACGAAGGGCCTCGGCCCGAAACGTTTCCACGGACGCTGCCTGACCTGCTGAGTTCCTCCAGCTTGTTTGTACGTGTTGATCTTTGTTTAACTGTGTTTCCTAATATGATCTTCCAAACTCAAAACTGATTCGAAAGTTTTCTGAATTCCCGACTGATAAAACGTGAGATCAACTCTTTTATCAAAAATATAATGCAAACTCTCGATTACCACACATTCCACAAGTTTTCATAAAAGAGACGTTCATGATATTGGCCTATAACAAGGAGGATCAGACGGGGAGGTGCAGGTTTTAGAATGGACACTGTTACAACAACCATTTCCCATGAGGAAAGTGGATGGCCAAACCTCCAAATACGATTCAAAAAGTTAATATTTTCACACAAGATGCAACATACATACCTGTTGAATCAAGAATTTCTACTACAAGTGCGTCACACATTTTATTCCCATTCACAAGTCTATACCCTACCCCATTCCTTATAAAACTGGCAACATCACCCCGCTACCAACTAACCTGTCAAGCCAAACGACAATATATTCCTGCACAGGAACAAAAACTTAAAATGTGCAGGTTTCCTGAACAGATATAACATCGGAAGAGTCTGACAAATCCGAAATAAACTTCTTAAAGTCTTGACCATTATAAATCAGATTTCTTGCATTTCCTTGATATATTTTAATACTATTATGTATGTTCACAAGTAGACTGGGATACAGATACAACAAAACTTCATTCAAAGCTTCCCACATAACACCAGTTACACCAAGATACCTTTCTGCAGCTTTCACAATAATTTTAATGTCCTCAGTAGGATGAGATGTCTGAGCAGTACAATTCACCACATCGGTTATAAACATCACAAACTTCATTTTCTCCAGCAGTGAAGTATCTTTGGTGAGAGAACTGTGATGCCGGCATATATCCACTGACGTCACAGTCTGTTCTCTGAGTGGGATCACTTTATCCAGTTTACCTGCTCTGCTTGCTGTACTTGTCCTTGAACAGGCCCTTCTGCTCACTGTGTTGTTTTGAACCAATTGAACTGGTCACGTCATGCCTTACTAAACCAATCCCTTCTGCCTACACAAGGAACACATCCCTCCATTCTCCTCACATTCACGTGGTATCTAATAGACTCTTTCGCATCTGCCTCCCCCACCACCCGATATTCACTCCAGACACCCACCACTATGGGAATGAAAAACAAAACTTGAAACGCAAATCTCCTTTAAACATCCTGAGTCAGGTTTTTAACATCATTGTCTTTTCTAATTGTTTTTTTTCCAACAGCAGCTATGCAGAGAAAAGACAAAATTACACTAAATTACAAAATTCTTCAATAGTGCAAAAAGGTCCAATGAGGATGTGTTCCCCCTTTCTCCTGAAGTACATGCCCACTGGCATTGGACATTTCCTCCTTAGAGAAAAAATCCCGGCTGTCCACTCTGTCTGTGTCTCTCACATTCCTGTAAACGTCTGTCAGACCTCCCTCAGCCTCTGCCAATCCGGAGAAAATTCCCCGAGATTGTCCGGTCTCACTTTATCCAGGCAGCATCCTGTTAAGCCTCTTCCACTCACCATCCAAAACCTCCACATTATTCCTGTATTCGAATGCAATTCTCCAGATGTGGTTAAACTAGAGATTTATACAACTGCAGCATAACTGCCTGACAATGGAACCACTATCTGGGAGTTATGAACTCGGATTCCAAGATTCCCCCTGTAGGTCAACACAGTCCAATCTCGCCCCATGAATACAACAGCAAAGAGATAATGCTGAGGCTTTATAAGACACTAGTCAGGCCACACTTGGAGTATTGTCAACAGTGTTGGGCCCCACATCTCAGACAGGATGTGTTGTCATTGGAGAGAGTCCAGAGGAAGTTCAGAAAGATGATTTTGGGAATGAAGGGGTTAAACTATGAGAAGCACTTGGCAGCTTTGACCCTGTGCTCACCGGAACTCAGAAAAATGCGGGGGCATCTCATTGAAACCTACCGAATGTTGAAAGGACTGCATAAGGTGGATGTGGAGAAGGTATTTCCTGTGGTGGGGCACAGCCACAAAGCTGAGGGGCCACCTTTTCAAACAGAGTTAAGCAGCTTACTTTTTTTATTAGCCAAGGTGTATTGGATCTGTGGAATGCTCTGCCACAGACTGCAGTGGAGGCCGAGTGTGTGGGTATATTCAAGGCGGAAGTTGATCGTTTCCTGATCAGTCAGGGCATCAAAGGATATGGCGGGAGGTCAGATATCTGGAATTGAATGAGATCTGGGATCAGCCATGATGGAAAGGTGGCTGACTCAATGGGCTGAATGGCCTAATTCTGTTCCTATGCCTTATGGACTTATGCACACAAGCCCCCTCAATCATGATGAATCTCCTCTGCACTCTTCCAGCACAAAACATCCTTTGTACAGAATGCTAAGCGGAACTGAATACAACTTTTCAAGAACGTTGTTAAGTCAGGCGGCATCTGTTGAGGGGAATAGAGTCGATGGTTGGGACAGAACCCCTCCCTTACGGCACTAACACAGGCCTTTCGGCCCAACCTTTCCATGCTGTCCTCCTGTCCATTTAAACTAATCCCTCTGCCTGTCTTTGACACAGAACACAGAAATCTACAGCACATTACAGGCTCTTCAGCCCACAATGTTGTACCGACCATGTAACCTACTCTAGAGACTGCCTAGGATTTCCTGATCGTATATCCCTCTATGCTTCTAAGCTCCATGAACCTATCTAAGAGTCTCTTAAAATATCCTATTGTATCCACCTCCACCATCGCTGCCGGCAGTACATTTCATGCCCCTACCACTCTCTGTGTAAGAAACTTACCCCTGACATTCCCTCAGTACCGACTTCCAAGCAGCTTAAAACTACGTCCCCTCGTGTTAGTCAATTCAAGCCTGGGAAAATGCCTCTGGTTATCCACATGGTCAAAGCCTCTCATCATCTTATTACAATTACTTATGAACAGGTTAGGAGAAATATAGCTTCAACATCACCTCACAGCTCTTGAACTCATTCCCACGGTTGATGAAGGCCATCACACCAGACGTCTTCCTAACAACACTGCCAACCTCCACAGCAGCTTTGAGTGTCGTATGGACATGGACCCCAAGATCTCTCTGACCCTCCACACTGCCAAGAGTCTTACCATTAATATTTTATTCTGTGTTTAAACTTGACCTGCAGAAATGAATCTCCTCATCTGTGTTGAACTCCCTCTGCCACTTCCCAGTTCTGCATCCGAGGCGAGGAAATAGATTGCTGAGCCTCTGGCTAGGATCATTATGTCCTCATTGTCCACGGGAATGGTACCGGAGGATTGGAGGGAGGCGAATGTTGTCCCCTTGTTCAAAAAGGGTAGTAGTGATAGTCCAGATAATTATAGACCATTGAGCCTTACATCTGTGGTGGGAAAGCTGTTGGAAAAGATTCACAAAGATAGGATCTATTGGCATTTAGAGAATCATGGTCTGATCAGTGACAGTCAGCATGGCTTTCTGAAGGGCAGATCGTGTCTAACAAGCCTGATGGAGTTCTTTTAGGAGGTGACCAGGCATATAGATGAGGGTAGTGCAGTGGATGTGATCTACATGGATTTTAGTAATGCATTTGATAAGGTTCCACACTGTAGGCTTATTCAGAAAGTCAGAAGGCATGGGATCCAGGGATGTTTGACCAGGTGGATTCAGAATTGGCTTGCCTGCAGAAAGCAGAGAGTTGTGGTGGAGGAAGTACATTCGGATTGGAGGGTTGTGACTAGTGGTGTCCCACAAGGATCAGTTCTGGGACCACTACCTTTCGTAATTTTTATTAATGACCTGGATATCGGGGTAGAAGGATGGTTTGGCAAGTTTGCAGAAGACACAAAGGTTGGTGGAGTTGTGGATAGTGAAGAGGATTGTCAAAGAATGCAGAGAGACATTGACAGGATGCAGGAGAGTGCTGAGAAGTGGCAGATAGAGTTCAACCTGCAGAAGTGTGAGGTGGTACACTTTAGAAGGACAAACTCCAAGGCAGAGTACAAAGTAAATGGCAGGATACTTGGAAGTGTGGAGGAGCAGAGGGATCTGGGGCTACATGTCCACAGATCCCTGAAAGTTGCCTCACAGGTAGACAGAGTAGTTAAGAAAGCTTATGGGTTGTTAACTTATAAGTCGAGGGATTTAATAGTTTAAGAGTCGCGATGTAATGATAGATAGATAAATAGATCGATACTTTATTCATCCCCATGGGGATAAAACTTTATAAAACTCTGGTTGGGCCACACAAGGAGTCCTCTGTCCAGTTCTGGTCACCTCACTATAGGAAGGATGTGGAAGCATTGGAAAGGGTACAGAGGAGATTCACTAGAATGCTGCCTGGTTTAGAGTATGGATTATGATCAGAGATTAAGGGAGCTATGGCTTTACTCTCTGGAGAGAAGGAGGATGAGAGGAGAAATGACAGCGGTATAGTTGATATGTCGCGCGTCTTCCCCAGGGCACCACTGCTCAATACAAGAGGACATGGCTTTAAGGTAAGGGGAGCGAAGTTCAAGGGGGATATTAGAGGAAGATTTTATACTCAAGAGAGTGGTTGGTGCGTGGAATTCACTGCCCGAGTCAGTGGTGGAGGCAGATACACTAGTGAAGTTTAAGAGACTACTAGACAGATATATGGAGGAATTTAAGTTTAGGGAGGCAGAGTTTAAGGGCACAACATTGTGGGCCGAAGGGCCTGTACTGTGTTGTATTGTTCTATGTTCTATCTATTTCTAGCTGGAATCTCTCTTTTAATTTATTTTTTTATTGAACGCACGAAACAGTACAGAAAACGTAATGCATTACATTTCCCTCCATTTTCTTTGATAACTTACCCCCTGAACAACACCACAACGTCATCAGTGGGGCCTTCTGGGAGTTGTAGTCATTGTCCTCGCTCGCTCCCTGTCAAAGCATGTTTCGTCAGCCACCACAGACGTCACCGAAACAGACCCACCGAGGCGCGAAGGGGAATCACACCCGTCCTTGTGGCGCCGAGGCCGGCGACACCGACAGAAGCGAATCGCTGACCTCCGCCATGGCGATGGAGCGGAAGAGGAGGGGCTGATCATGGGCCGATTCCCTCCAGCCTATCGTAGCTCAGATGTAACACTGACCCCTGCTGTCATTGGCTGTGGTGCATGTCGCTCAAATGGGAACTCGGAGGGTGATTATGTGAACGTTTATGTGAACGTCAGTCAGCCTTCCTGGCTCTATGAGTTTGGATTTGGATTTATAACGGGACAGGAAACAAATTGGGAGAAATGTGAGTTTTTATGTGATGGTGCATCAGTCTCCGAGTGACATTATTAACAATAAAAGGGCAAAGGCCGTGGTGAGGAAGTAGGTGATTTACTGGAGTTTATATGGAGATAATATTGGAAGGGATATCAAACTTGGAATTGTTTGGGATATGATTTAGAAAATGGGGGGATTTGTGGGGATCATAATATTCCAGTGTTGATTAATGAGGGCAAAATGATTGTTACTGAAACAGGGAAGGTTGTGTTACTGGCTGGGTCATTTGCTGAGATTCATAATCAGGATAATTTAAGTGAAGAAGTTAAACAATGTAGGGATATGTTTTTCAGTGCTGGAATGATGTGCTGGAAGTCAGCTGTAGTAATGATAGTATCACTGATGGAGAGATTTCTTTGTATGAATTTAACAAGTCTATTAATAATGCAGGTCAGGTGTTCCCAAAAAAGAGTGATATTTGAAATTGTAATTGTTTCTAATTCGCTTTTGTGAAAATATTAAATGTTTGAATTGTGCATCTACTTTCCTCATGGAAAATGGAAATAGTAGTGCCAATTTTAAAACCTGGCAGATCCCCATTTGATCCTTCTAGTTAAGTGCCTATATCGTGAATGTCTCATTTATGTAAACTGATGGAATGTATGGTAATCAAGCGCTTGAGTTATATTTTGGAAAGAGTGGTGATAAAGTGTTTTATTAGAGTGGATTTTGGAAGGGTGAAATGACATTAGATTCAGTTTTAGACTTGGAAGATGATATTCGGAAAACACAATTAAATAAAGATGTTGTAATAGCAGTATTTCTTGATACTGAAAAGGGAAATGATATGGAAGAAAGGACTTTTGATTAAATTAGGAGTGAAGGGGACATTGTATAATTTTTCTGAGTTTTTTTTGGACGGACTGTCCAAGTCCCGGTCGGCATGTTATGTTTGTGTTTCCATGAGATAGAGAATGGGATCCCACAGGGCAGTATTTGTAGCCCTTCATTATTTAATATTATGATTAATGATATTTTCTCTGAGATGAGAAAATGGGATACCCTGGGTAAATCACAATATACAGATGACGTAGCTTTATAGATTAGAGGTTTTAATTGCAATTTACAATTAATAGGTCAAACAGTGGGCAGATTGATGAGGATTTTAAGCTTTCAGTCGTTAAAACACATTACGTGGTTTACAAACAGCATTAATAGACTTGCAGTTGATTTTAAATTCTATGATTAATGTCTTGAGGAAGTGGCAGTGGCAAGATTTCTCAGAATGTGGATGGATAATAAGCTGACATGGAAGCAGCTATCAGTAAAATAATTGATAAATGTAAAGTAGCTTTAAATCTCCTCAGGCATCTATGTGGGTATTCTTGGGTGCAACATGAAAATCTTTGTTGACCAATTATATTTGTTTAATTTGATCTGTTCTTGATTATGTCTGTGTGGCTAATGGATCAGCTTCATCTTCAAATTAAAAATGTTTGTATGCGATACAATTACAGACTTTAAGATTGTGTTCTGGTGCAGTAATGTCGTCTCCTGTTTTGGCTTTACTGATTGCAATGGGACAATTGCCCTCAAAGTAACAGAGGTTCAAGTTGATGTCAACATACTGGATTAATTTGCGGGGGCAAGGAAATGATCATCCTGTTAAAGGTGTGCTGGAGGACGGTTGGGGACATCACAAGAAGAGTGTTTTTTGTTTTGGGTGGCTGTGTTCTTACCACGCTGGGAATATGGGTGTATTTGATGATACAATAAGTCCCACTGTAGCTTTCTCCGTAACCCCACCTTGTTTTCTCCAATGACTTCAGTTGATTTTAGGTTACACGATCGGTTTCGGTTCTGCCTGAGAGTCTGTTGGTTCATCAGTATATTAATGAAAGTTATTATCATACAGTAACCATTTTTACAGATGAATCAAAAGTTAAGTTTACTGGGGATGTTGGTGTGGCTGTTTTTGTGTGCCTGAATTGCAGGTAATGGTAAAGAAATGACTTATAGCCATTTATCAGCATAGGAAGCAGAATTCTTTCCCAACAGTTTAGGCTTACAGTGGGTGGAGGAAATTGGTCCTTATAATTTGCTCAGAATACATTTCGGTTTTGATGAGTCTTAAACAGGTCATTCTGACAGTAGGTCAGATTGACTGTTGGAAACTTGTCAAACGGTATTTCATATATAAAGTTTGATTTATATGTCTGCACATTATGACATATAGGGTAGCAAAGGTGAGTGGGATGTTGGATTATTGGGATGCTCTTAAAATCCAACAAAAGGCAACGAAAAAAGCCATAAGAATGGTAAAGACGAAATATGAGGGCAAACTGGCCAATAATATAAATCAGGATACTAAACGTTTAGTTTTCAGTTACATGAAGAGTGAAAGGGAGATGAGAGTTGATACTGGACCACTGGAAAATGATGCTGGTGAAGTAGTAATGGGGGACAAAGAAATGGCAGATGAACTTAATGAACAATCTTCACTGACTTTTCCGGTCAGCACCGCCCCCACTTGTCCCATTTAACCTGTCTCATTACGGGTGGACTTTAGGACCCGAGGGAGCTCAGGACCCGCCGCCCGCAGCTGCTGCTGAATCCCCGGTGTTTCTGTTCGGTTGACGGATGTGGTGAGCGAGTTAAAATTAATCGATCGATAATTCACTCCATAGAACCATAGAACACTACAGCACAGAAAACAGGCCATTTGGCGCTTCTAGTCTGTGCGGAAACTTTATTCCGCTCGTCCCATTGACCTGCACCCAGTCCGTGACCCTCCAGACCTCTCCCATCCATGTATCTATCCAATTTATTCTTAAAACTTAAGAGTGAGCCTACATTTACCACGTCAGATGGCAGCTCGTTCCACACTCCCACCACTCTCTGAGTGAAGAAGATCCTCCTCATGTTCCCCCTAAACCTTTCCGCTTTCACCCTAAAGCCATGTCCTCCCATTTTTATCTTTCCTAATCTAAGTGGAAAGAACCTACTCACATTTACTGTCTATACCCCTCATAATTTTGTAAACCTCTATCAAATCCCCCCTCAGTCTTCTATGCTCCAAGGAATAAAGTCCTAACCTGTTCAATCTTTCCCTGTAACTCAACTCCTGAACACCTGGCAACATCCTAGTAAATCTTCTCTGCAGTCTCTCAATCTTACTGATATCCTTCCTATAGTTAGGTGACCAGAACTGCAGATAATACTCCAAATTTGTCTTCACCAATGCCTGATACAACCTCAGCATAACATCCCAACTCCTGTACTCAGTACTTTGATTTATGAATGTCAGGATGCCAAAGGCCTTCTTTACAACCCTGTCTACCTGTGACTCCCAGATCCCTTTGTTTCTCCGCACTCCTCAGTGCCCTACCATTTACTGTGTATGTCCTACCTTGGTTTGTCCTTCCAAAATGCAACACCTAATGCTTGTCTGAATTAAATTCCATCTGTCGTTTTCTGGCCCATTTTTCCAGTTGGTCCAGATTAAACACAATGCCTCCAATCTTGGTGTTATCAGCAAAATTGCTGATCCAATTTACCACATCTATATAATTGATATAGACAACAAGCAACAATGGTCCCAGCACAGATCCCTGAGGCACACCACTAGTCACAGGCCTCCAGTCTGAGGAGCAATCATCCAGTACCACTCTCTGTCTTCTCCCACACAGCCAATTTCAAATCCAGTTTACAACCTCTCCATGGACACCTCGTGTCTGAACCTTCTGAACTAACCTCCCATGTGGGACCTTGTCAAAGGCCTTACTAAAGTTCATGCAGACAACATCCACAGCCTTTCCTTCACCTACTTTCTTGGAAACCTTCTCGAAAAATTCTACAATATTTGTTAAACATGATCTACCACGCACAAAGCCATACTGACTATCCTTAATCAGCCCTTGGCTGTCCAAATACTTGTATATCCGATCTCACATAACACCTTCCAAAAATTTACCTACTACTGATGTCAGGCTCACTGGCCTGTAATTACCTGGTTTACTATTGGAGCCTTTTTTAAACAATGGAATTACAAGAGCTACCCTCCAATCCTCCGGCACTGCATCCGTGGCTGAGAACATTGTAAATATTTCTGTCAGGGCCCCGCAATTTCTACTCTAGTCTCTCTCAGGGTGCGAGAAATTATCAAGTCAGGCCCGAGGGATTTATCTACCTTTATGCGCTGTAAGGCAGCAAGCACCTCCTCCTCTTTAATCTACAAATGTTCCATGACACTATTGCTTGTTTCCCTTCCTTCCATATACACTATGCCAGTTTCCTGAGTAAATACTGATGCAAAAAAACTGTTTAAGATCTCCCCCATCTCGTGAGGCTCCACACATAGACGACCACTCTGATCTTCTAGGGGACCAATTTTGTCCCTTACTATCCTTTTACTCTTAATATACTTGTAGAAACCCTTCAGGTTTTCCTTCACATTATCTGCCAAAGCCACCTCATGTCTTCTTGTTGCCTTCCTGATTTCCTTCTTTAGTATTTTCTTACGTTTTCTATACTCTTCAAGTAACTCATTTGCTCTTTGTTGCCTCTACCTGCTGTACACTAATCTCTTTTTCTTAACCAGATCGCCAATATCCCTTGAAAACCAAGGTTCCCTGTGCCTGTTAACTTTGCCTTTAACCCTGGCAGGAACATGCAAACTCTGCACTCTCAAAATTTCGCCTTTGAAGGCCTTCCACTTACTGAACACATCCTTGTCAGGAAAAAAAACTTCTCCCAATCCACTCTTCCTAGATCCTTTTTCATTTCCACAAAATTGGCCCTTCTCCAATTTAGAACCTCAACTCGAGGACCAGACCCATCCTTATCCATAATTAACTTGAAGCTAATGACATTATGGTCACTGGACCCAAAATGTTCGCTCACACATACTTCTGTCACCTGACTGTCTGGTTTCCTAATAGGAGATCAAGTATTGCATCCTCTCTCATAGGTACCTCTATATATTGATTTAGAAAACTTTCCTGAAAACATTTGACAAACTCCAAGCCATCTAGCCCTATTACAATTTGGGAGTCCCAGTCAATATGAGGAAAGTTAAAATCCCCTACTATTACAACTTCCTGTTTCTTACATCGGTCTACTATCTTTATACAGATTTGCTCCTCCAATTCTCTCTGACTATTGGGCGGTCTATAATACACCCCTATTAGTATGGTCACGCCTTTCCCGTTCCTCAGCTCCACCCATATGGCCTCTGTAGACAAGCCCTCCGGGCTGTCCTGTCTACGCACAGCTGTGATATTTTCCCTGACTAGTAATGGCACTCCTCCCCCTTTCATCCCTCCCCCTCTATCACGTCTGAAACAGCGAATATTTCTATCATGCATAAACCTTAGGTGGGAGGTTATCTTTTTGTATTAATGTATTAAAAATAAATTATAAATTCTACCAATGGAACCTCTTACTAAAAGATTCATATTCAAAATAGTATCCAACAAATCAGATTCTTGCATATATGGAAACTTAGATAATTATTTTTGTAAAAAATGTCTGACCTGAAGATATTGCAGTATGTGTGTATGAGAGAGAGAATATTTGCTAATTAACTCTAAAAAAGTCTTCAATCGACCATCACAAAAAACGGTAAATGAAAATAAAAATAAATAAATGAAAAAATACAGATCCCCTTAATCACTAAAAATTAAACAACATTGGGAGAGAGAACTTAATATGACCTTTGTTAATGAAGATGGTCAATTCTTCTTTAATATGTGCCAATCAGTGTTTAATTCAATTTAAAATTGGTCACTGTTACTATTTAACAAAGGAGAGACTGTCCAAAATATTTCCTGACATAGACAATAATTGCGATAGGTATAAAACTGATGTAGCCACTTTTTCACATATGTTCTGGTCATGTTCTTCATCAAAATCTTTTTGGAAATCTTTAGTTTCTACAATTTCTAAAGCTCTGAAAATTAATTTACAACCTAATGTACAAACCTTTGATTTCTGTCTATACATGCAGTCCTCGCATGACCTTTATCCTCCTCCACCTCACTATCTGCTCTAACACTCTGGTTCCCCTCCCTCCGCAAATCTTTTTTACCCCTTCCCCCCGAGCAGCACTTGCAAATCTACCCGCAAGGATGTTAGTCCCCCTCCAGTTCAGGGGCAAACCATCGCGTCGGAACAGGCCCCACCTTCCCGGGAACAAAGCCCAATTGTCCAGAAACATGAAGCCCTCCCTCCTGCACCATCTCCTTAGCCACGTATTTAGCTGCACTCTCCGCACATTTATATTTACAGGGACTTTACTCCTGACGCCGGTCCCAGGACCCGACCCGTTTACAGACCCGGAGCGGAACCGGAGCAGATTCTCAGCCACTGGTTTACATACCGAGGCCAGAAGAAAGGATAAAGTTTCCCCGTGAATTTATTCCCAGCGAAGGTGTGGAGATGGGACTTGGTCTCCGCGTTGTAAAATGAAACTGTCCCGGACTCGTAACTGAGACAAACTCCCACCCTCCCGGGGATGGGACCGGCAGCGAGACGGGACTCGGGAGAGGGGAGTTCACAGAACACGTCATAATCCCGATGTAAAACGTCACCATCCCGCCTGATGACCCAGAATCCGGTCTCCGGACTCAGTCTGACCCGTCCCTTCCTCTCCACAGATTCTGCGGCGACTCCCAGAAACCAGACCCGATTCCCCGTCACCTCCACCTCCCAGTAATGTCTCCCCGATGTGAATCCCTCCGATCCCAGCACACATTCCCAGAATGTGAATCTCTTCCCGGTGTCAGGGAGATTCCTCCGGGTCCGGGTCCGTCTCACACTCTTCCGATCCTCAGACACCTCGAGATACGGACCCGCCGTTTCCACATCCAGGGTGACAGAGACTGGGGGGGAAAGCAGAGAATTAGAGAGTCCCCGGGGATCGGGGGGAGACTCGGGCAGCGCGGCCCCGGGGATCGGGGGGGGGGGGGGGGTAGAGACTCGGGCAGCGCCGCCCCGGGGATCGGGGGAAAGGACGCTGGGCCTCAGGGTTAAATGTCTCCCCAGGGGTTTTCCGCTGGACCGAGAGCAGAGACCCCTGGCCCTTGACTCCTCAGACAGGGGAAACATCCTCCCTCACTCCTGCCTGTTGACCCCTGAAAGAATTTTGTGTTTCCATGAGATCTCCTCTCATTCTCCGAAACTGGGAACAGAGAACATAGAGCAGTACAGCACAGGAACAGGCCCGTCATACAATGTTCACATTCATTTGTGAGTGTGAAGTGGGGCAGTGTGATGGTTTGAGACAGTAAAGGAGGTGATAATGGGAACCAGTAGGAGAGAGATGAATGGCAGATTGAACCAGGAGGAGGAGGGGTGGAAAGCCTTTGGGTGAACTGTGTGTGTCGACGTAATGAGAAGCTGGAGGGGGCAAAGATGGCAGATGAGGATAACTTTGTCCCCTTTCCCACAACCCCATCCCCCGCAGCCCCTCATTAGGACAGGGGATGAATTTGCAGGAACCCTTAAGCAACACAGGTCTTGATAAAGTGTTTCAGTCTGAACCGTCGACTGTTTACTCTTTTCCATAGAAACTTCCCGGCCTGCTGTTCCCCCAACAATTTGTTTGTGTTACTCTGCTTTAAATATACTCAATTATTTGGCCTCCACAGCTGCCTGTGGCAGATTCACTATCCTGTGGATAAAGGAATTCCTCCTCATGTCTGTCCTAAATGGACATCGCTATAGTCGGAAGCTGTGCTTACCGTCTCGACCCACCCACATCCTCCCAACATCAGCTCTCTCCAGACAGGTGTCAGAGAGATCTGGCGAGACCCTTCATCAGGACCTGTGTAGCTTGGATTACCAGCATCTGCAGATTTTCTCCTGTTTGATTTTTAAAGCAGAAGTTAATAAGTAAACTTCTTGATTGGTCAGTGTCTCCAATGTTATGGGGAGGAGGCGGGAGAATAGGGTTGAGGTGGATAATAAAGCAGCCATTCTTCTAAACTCGCGTGAGTACAGGCCCGGAACCATCAAACACTCTCATATGTTAACTCTTTCATTCCTGGAAACATTCTTGTGAATGTTCTGGACCCCCTCCAATGCCAGTACATGTTTTCCGATAGAAGGGATCCAAAACTGCTCACAATACTCCAAGTGTGGTCTGATCAATGCCTTATAAAACCTCAGCATTACATCCTTGCTCTTGTACTCTAATCCTCTCGAAATGAAAGCAAACACTGAGTTTGCCAATCTTATCACTGACAAACTGCAAGTTAACCTTCAGGGAATCCTGAACAAGGACACCCAAGTCCCTTTGCACCTCTGATTTTTGAATTTCGCCCTGTTTACAGAATTGTCTATGCCTTTATTCCTTCGATCAAAGTCATACCTGCCTAAGTTTGTACCTGCCAAACTCTACCTGTGCTACAAGATCCTTATTCCGTATACTGGTGCATTCAAATAAGACCATAAGACAAAGCAACAGAAGCCGGACGTTCGGCCCTTCGAATCTGCTCCACCATTTAATCATCAGCTGATCAATTCTCCCATTTAGTCCCACTCCCCCACCTTCTCACCATGACCTTTGATGCCCTGGCTACTCACATACCTATCAATCTCTGTCTTAAATACACCCAATGACTTGGCTTCCACTGCCGCAAGAAATTCACAGATTCACCACCCTCTGGCTAAAAAAATTTCTTTGCATCTCCGTTCTGAATGGGCGCCCTTCAATCCTTAAGTCATGCTCTCTCGTACTAGACTCCCCCACCATGGGAAACAACTTTGCCACATCCACTCTGTCCATGCCTTTTAACATTCGACATGTTTCTGTGAGGTTCCCCCTTATTCTTCTAAACTCCACGGAGTACAGTCCAAGAGCGGTCAAATGTTCCTCGTATGTTAACCCTCTCATTCCCGGAATCATTCTAGTGAATCTTCTCTGAACCCTCTCCACTGTCAGAACATCCTTTCTTAAATAAGGAGCCCAAAACTGCACACAGTATTCCAAGTGAGGTCTTACCAGCACCTTATAGAGCCTCAACATCACATCCCTGCTCCTATACTCTATTCCTCTAGAAATGAATGCCAACATTGCATTCACCTTCTTCACCACCGACTCAACCTGGAGGTTAACCTTAAGGGTATCCTGCACGAGCACTCTCAAGTCCCATTGCATCTCAGACCTTTGAATTCTCTCTCCATTTAAATAATAGTCTGCCCATTTATTTCTTCTACCAACGTGCATGACCATACACTTGTCAACATTGTATTTCATTTGCCACTTCTTTGACCATTCTTCCAATCTATCCAAGTCTCTCTGCAGACTCTCTGTTTCCTCAGCACTACCGGCCCCTCCACCTATCTTTGTATCATCAGCAAACTTAGCCACAAAGCCATCTATTCCATAATCCAAATCGTTGATATACAACGTAAAAAGAAGCGGCCCCAACAAGGACCCCTGTGGAACACCACTGGTAACTGGCAGACAACCAGAATGGGATCTTTTATTCCCACTCTCTGTTTCCTGCCAATCAGCCAGCGCTCTACTGACGTACGTAACTTTTCCATAATTCCATGGGCTCTTATCTTGTTTAGCAGCCTCATGTGTGGCACCTTGTCAAAGGCCTTCTGAAAATCCAAATACACAACATCCACTGCATCTCCCTTGCCTAGCCTACATGTAATTACCTCAAAAAATTTCAATGGGTTTGTCAGGCAGGATTTTCCTTTAAGGAAACCATGCTGAGTTTGTCCTATCTTGTCATATGCCTCCAGGTCCTCCGAAACCTCATCCTTGAAAATAGACTCCAGAAACTTCCCAACCATTTCTCAAGCTAACAGGTCTATAATTCACTTTTTGCTTCCTTGCCCCCTTCTTAAATACCATAGTGGCATTTACAATCTTCCAATCCTCCGGAACCATTGCCAGAGTCTATTGACTTTTGAACGATCATTGCTAATGCCTCCGCGATTTCCACAGCTACTTCCTTCAAAACACAAGGGTGCATTCCATCTGGTCCTGGAGATTTATCTACCCTCAGACTATTCAGCTCCCTGAGTACTTTCTCTGTCGTAATTGTGACTGCGCACACTTCTCTTCCCTGACACCCTTGAGTGTCCGGTATACTGCTGATATTTTCCTCAGTGAGGACTGATGCAAATACTCGTTCAGTTCCTCAGCCATCTCCTTATCTCCCATTACAATTTCTCCAGCATCATTTTCTATCCGTCCTATATCCACTCTCACCTGTTTTTTATTCTTTATATACTTGAAAAGCTTTTAGTATCTTCTTTGATATTATTTGCTAGCTTCCTTTCATAGTTCATCTTTCCCCTCTTAATCGCCTTTTTAGTTTCCTTTTGTAAGCTTTTAAAAACTTCCCAATCCTCTGTCTTCCCACAAATTTTTGCTTCCTTGAATGCCCTCTCCTTTGCTTTTACTTTGGCTTTGACTTCTCTTGTCAGCCACGGTCGCATCGTTTTTCCATTCGAAAATTTCTTCTTTTTTGGAATATATCTGTCTTGCACATTCCTCACTTCTCGCATAAACTCCAGCCACTGCTGCTTTGCTGTCCTTCCGCTAGTGTCCCTTTCCAGTCAAATTTGGCCAGTTCCTCTCTTGTGCCACTGTAATTTCCTTTACTCCACTGCAATACCGACACATCGGATTTCGGCTTCTCTTTCTCAAAAGTCACAGTGAACTCAATCATGTTACGATCACTGCCTCCTAACGGTTCCTTCACCTCAATCTCTCTAATCACCTCTGGTTCATTACACAATATCCAATCCAGTACCTCTGATCCCCTAGTGGGCTCAACAACAAGCTGTTCTGAAAAGCCATCTCGTAGACATTCTACAAATTCTCTGTCTTGAGATCCAGTGTTGATCTGATTTTCCCAATCCACTCGCATGTTAAAATCCCCCACAAGTATGATAACACTGCCCTTCTGACAAGCCTTTTCTATTTCCTGTTGTAATTTGTAGTCCACCTCACTGCAGCTGTTAGGAGGCCTGTAGATAACTGCCATCAGGGTCCTTTTACCCCTCTGATTTCTTAGCTCAACCCATAAAGATTCTTCCGATCCTATGTCACCTCTACCTAATGATTTAATGTCATTTCTTACCAATAAAGCCATGCCACCCCCTCTGCCTACCTGCCTATCCTTCCGATACACCGTGTATCCTTGGACGTTCAGCTCTCAGAGACATGCATCCTTTAGCCACGTCTCAGTGATGGCCACAAAATTATACCTGCCAATCTGTAGCTGTACGACAAGATCATCCACCTTATTCCTTATGCTGTGTGTATTTAAGTATAACACCTTAAGTCCAGTATTTGATACTTTTTGATTTGATTGCACTTCAACTCATCCCACTGGCTGCAAATTTGCCCCATCACCTGCCTGTCCTTCCTGAAATCTTTACTGCTCACTATCTTAGATTTATTTCTGTTTTGCCCCTCCTCTACTCTATCATTCCGGTTTCCCATACCCCTTCCAAATTAGTTTAAACCCTCCCTAACAGCTCTATTAAACATTCCCGCTATGGTTCAGGTGTAACCCATCCTTTTTGAACAGGTAATACTTCCCCCTGAAGAGATACCAATGATCCAAGAATCTGAAGCCCTGTCCCCTGCACCAGTCTCTCAGCCACGCATTCATCAGCCTGATCCTACTATTCTTGCCCTCGCTAGCACGTGGCACAGGTAGCAATCCTGAGATTACTACCCTGGAGGTCCTGCTTCTCAGCTTCATTCCTAACTCCTGGAAATCTCTCTTCAGGACCTCCTCCGTTTTCCTCGCTATGTCATTGGTACCAACATGTACCAAGACAGCTGGCTGCTCGCCCTCTCCCTTCAGAATATCCTGGACCCGATCCGAGACATCCCGTACCCTGGCACCTGGGAGGCAGCACACCATGCGGGTATCTCTACCTGGCTCACAGAATCTCCTGTCTGTTCCCCTGACTATGGAATCCCCTATGACTACCGCATTCCTCTTCTCCCTCCTTCCCTCCTGCACAACAGCGCCAGGCTCAGTGCCAGAGACCCGGTCACCGTGGCCGTCCCCTGTCAGGTCATCCCCCTCAACAGCAGCCGAAACGATATACTTGTTGCTGAGGGGGGCAGTCACAGGGGTGCTCTCCACTATCCGGGCATTTCCCTTCCCTCTCCTGACAGTCACCCAGTTTTCTGACCCCTGTAGCCTAGGGATGACTACCTCCCTGTAGCTCCTGTCTATCACCTCTTCATTTTCTCTAATAAGCAGTAGGTCATCAAGCTGCAGCTCTAGATCCCTAACACGGTCTCCGAGGAGCTGAATCTCGGTTCACCTGGTGCAGATGTGGCTATCAGGGAGGCTGGAGGTCTCCCAGGATTCCCACATCTGACACCCTGAACAAAGCACTAACCCTGCAGACATGCTACCTAATTCTACAAGAATGAAACAAAGAAAGATAGGTCTACTCACCCACTTACTTCGCCAAACACACAAACTTTTTAAACCGTTCGCTAATGTGGCCTGCTATTCCCCCGTCCGTCCGGGCCGATTTGCCAAGGGGAGAAAAAGAGTCGGTGCCTCGCTCTCGCCTCTTCCCGTTACCGCCTAAGCCCGTTGAGCCAAAGCCCTACACTCTGCTGCCACCCACTCCGCTGCCCTCTGTATAGGGTGGTCATCTTTTTAAACTCTCCGCGCTGTCCTGCGCAGTCTCACCGTTCTTGTACGCAAAGTTTTTTACAGAACTGCCTTCCTTCAGAATTTAGCTCCCACGCCGCCCTTCTTGTCCCAATCTAAAACAACACCTTCAGTCCTGTATTCATCAGCCTATTCCACACTGTCCACATGAAATTCAGCAAGGCCTTTGATGTCGATGATAGACCACACTTGGAGCATTGTCTGCATTTCCGGTTCCCGAATATGGGGAGGATGTCATTACACTGGACAGGAGGCTTCTGGAGGATGTTACCTGGACTGGGGGCTTGGGTTAAAAGCAGAGAGTGGATAAGCTTGGGCTATTCAGCTGTAGTGTAGGATGTTCAGGTATGACCCCTTATCGAGGTAAATAATTCATAAGGCGCTTAAATAAAGTTTCTTTTTCCAAGAAATGTGAGTACAGAACCAGAGGCCTCAGATTGAAAGTGAGACGGGAAATTTTTCTGAGTGGTCTATCGGGTAACATTCTCATAGAGAGGGAGGTTGGTAAATTGAATTTGCCCTCAGATGCTGTAGAAACAGGTAAAAATAAAATATTTTAAAATAAATTTGGGCAGGTACACAGATGGGAAATGGTTAGAGGGATGGGGGGGGGGGGGGTGCAAACACACACAAATGGGCCATGCTCAAGAAGACATCTTAGTCTTGCAGATTGATGAAGTGGGCCGTGAGTTCAACATCCGTCAAACCCTCCCAGATCATCCTCCTGAGGAATCTCACCCCGGACTCTGTCTGTGAAGTGTTGATGTGACGTCACGTCAGAGGGCAGGTCAGTGACACAGAACAGACAGACTGGGTAAGGACGGCAGATTTCAATCCTAAATGGGAATTTGTGCCTATTTCTGTGGACGTGTGTCACACTCTGATAGTATATCCGTGTGTGTGTGTGTGTGTGTGTGTGTGTGTGTGTGTGTGTGTGTGTGTGTGTGTGTGTGTGTGTGTGTGTGTGTGTGTGTGTGTGTGTGTGTGTGTGTGTGTGTGTGTGTGTGTGGATTGTGGTAAATATCCGTGTGGTGGTATACATATTGAAGGAGAGTGTGCACATTGAAGAATTTGTATGTTACAGTGTGTCATCACATGTCTGGTGTGTTGAGTTGTTTAAATGAATAAATGACTGTCTCTGAAGAGATTGGTTTCCTGGTTACTGAGGGAAATAACAACGTACATTGCTGAGGCTCTGACTACAATCTGCCAGTACTTCCTGTGTATGTGTGTGAGGGAGCTTTGCCAGGCCGGTTATTCTGTGTGTGCTTCTCCCGAGATGAAATCTTGACCCATGTCAATGCTTGTCGGTGTGTCCGAGCTCATTCTCACAATGCTTCAATGTAGTGGTCTGATCACCATAAGACATACGAGCAGAATTAGGCCATTTGCCTATCGAGTCTGCTCCGCCATTCAATCATGGCTGATCCTTTTTTTCCCTCCTCAGCCCCACTACCTGGTCTTCTCCCCGTAACCATTGATACTGTGTCCAATCTAGAACCTATCAAGCTCTGCCTTAAATACACCCAACAAGTTCCACAATTTCACCAGCTGCTGGCTCAAATTTCCCCGCATCTGTTTTAAATAGACCCCCCTCTATCTTGAGGCTGTGCACTCTTGTCCTAAACTCCACCACCATGGGAAACATCCTTTCCACATCTACTCTGTCTAGGACTTTCAACATTCGAAAGGTTTCAATGAGATCCCCCCTCATCTTTCTAAATTCCAGCGAGTACAGACACAGAGCTATCAAATGTTCCTCGTATGATAACCCTTTCATTCCTGGAATCATCCTTATGAAATGAACCTTCTGCAATGCCAGAACATCTTTTCTTAGATGAGGAGCCCAAAACTGTTCACAATACTCAAGGTGAGGCTTCACCAGTGCCTTATAAAGCCTCAGCATCACATCCCTACTCTTGAATTGAATGATATCTAAACCCCTTGAATTGAATGCTAACATTGGATTTGCCTTCCTCACCACTGACTATACCTGCATGTTAACCTTTAGGTTGTACTATTTTGCCATTTGAGTATTTATTCATTTTTGGAATACATCTGTCCTTCACCTTCCTCATTTTCCCAGAAACTGACACCATTTCTGTTCTGCTCTCATCCCTGCCAGCATCTCCTTCCAATTTGCTTTGGCCAACTCCTCTCTCAGTCCACTGTAATTTCTTTCACTCCTCTGAAATACTACAATGTTAGACTTTCTCCTGATCAAATTTCAAGTTGAACTCAGTCACGTTGTGAGCACTGCTTCCTAAGGTTTCTTTTAAGTACTCACCTCTGGTTCAATACATAACACCCAATCCAGTAGAGCTGTTCCCCGAGTCGGCTCAACGACAAACTGCTCTAGGAAGCCACCACACTGCATTCAACAAACTCACTCTCTTGAGATCCTTTACCAACCTGATTTTCCCAATTGCCCTGCATGTTGAAATCTCCCATGATTATCATAACATTGTCCTTTTCATCAGCCTTTTCTATTTCCAGTTGTAATCTGTGGGCCACAACCCACTGACTGTTGGGAGGCCTGTATATGACTGCTGTCAGAATCATTTTTACTTTTGCAGTTCCTTACCTCAACCCAAAAGATTCAACATCTTCCAATCCTATGTCACATCTTGCTGCTGATTTACCAGCAGAGCCACACCACCCCATCGGCCTTCCTTCCTTCCTCCGATACATTGTGTAATCTTGGACATTCAGCTCCCAACTACAACCATCCTTCAGCCACGATTCCGTGATACCTGACAATCGGTAATAGTGCAACAAGATCATCCACCTTATTTCCCGTTCACATCAATAGATTCTCCTGTCTGTTCCCCTGGCGATTCAGTCCCCGATCACGACCACTCCCCTCTTCTGCCTCTAACAACAGTGAGAGATGCTGATCCGGAAGGGGGAAGACCTGCGTCAATCAGAGTCTGCACTCACAGGGAACATGAAGGACTTGTGTATTTTCCTGACAATCCCTGTCACCACACTGATACCCGCTTTTATTCCCTACAATATTATCATCAGTATTAAATTCCCAGTTCCTCTGGTAGATCCAAACTCATGTCCTGGTGTGTTAGTGCGTTTGCCTGGGATCAGGACAGGGTGGTTCATCTGTCACTCCCGTGTATTGGTTGTATTGTGACCCTGTGCTGGTGTGTTCAGGGCTCTGACATCTCCAGCTGACCATGTGACAGTGATGCCTCCCAGTCGGTGGGGTTGATGTGAAATAAACTTCAGTTCCCCTTCAGCCCAGTATTACAGACAATCTTTGCATCAAATTGGAACTAAATTGAGCTTTATAAACAAGGAGAAATGAATCTTTGTAAGTTTTACCTCGATTAATAGCATCAAGCGTTTCTCTCAGCACTGTTTTCAACCAATAGGGGTGATCGAATTTTTCAACCGGTAGGGTCTCATCTGTCACTGACAATTCCTGAACATCGTCATTAATCCTGTAAATATTAAACTGCTGGTTAGAAATTGCAGTTCTGAACTATTTTACAAATCCATACAGGGTTTCAGTAAAGAGCATGTCCTACCTTCTGTTCCGATGAGCTTCCTGCTGAAATAAATAAAACACAAATCTGATTACACTTGGACTTACTGTCCACATCCTGAATTTCATCCAAATCATTACAAAGTGTTGAAAATTCCCACTCCCGGAATCACTCACACACACGGACAATACCGAACCACGGGGTAACTTACAAGGAAAGTTTCTGAATGTCAGACCATTACTGAGAGGATGAAACTTACAGGGAAGACAGGACAGGCTGTGCATTATCATCTGGATATGACGTCAGTGTGATAGGATGGAGGAATTTAAGATCAGTGACGTATGTGATTGTGTGTGGGTGGAGGAAGTACCTCTATTTATGGGGAGACTTGTGGGGAGATGTAATTCCAGATGGATTTTAACAAATTCCACTAGAAATTTAGTGAGGAGGATGTGGAACTCAGTGCCACAGGAGTGGTTGAAATGGAACAGCAGAGATTGAATGTAATGGGGAGGCTGGATAAACACGTGAGGGACCAGGGAGTTCAGGGCACTGTTGCTGGTTGTGTTGAGTAAGTGGCCGGAGGATTGTGCCGAGGGTAATTGGTAGGAGAAGATGGACCGAATGGCCTGCTCATGACGGAGAATGGGACACAATCCCATGTAAAACTTATCGGAAAAAGTAGAGACAGTGAAATTTTCCGTAATCTGACGGAAACCAGTTATGGAGGATATGTCTGGTGTGCGGGTCACATTCTTTGTTCTCACTGATTGACAGAGAGACCCTCACACCCACCGCACCAGACACACTCACAGCCTGTGACTGGAACTGGGTGTTAATGGGAGTTTTAGAGGATATTTAATGCGGTAATTAAGGAAACAGTCAGCAGCTCTGTGTTATAATCAGAGTAAATCATTTCAGAAAAGATTGCATTCTGTCCTGGGATGTACAGAAGTTGTGGAAGTTCAGTTTTGGGACAATAGACAATAGGTGCAGGAGTAGGCCCTTCGGCCCTTCTAGCCAGCACCGCCATTCACTGTGATCATGGCTGATCATACACAGTCAGTACCCTGTACCTGCCCTCTCCCCATATCCCTTGACCGCACTATCTATAAGAGCTCTATCTAACTCTCTCTTGAAAGCATCCAGAGACTTGACCTTCACTGCGACAATTGATTTGGTAGAATTGGCCTCGGTGCTGTGTTTATTTCAAATATACCACTGTTCATTTAGTTCAATTTGACAGAAACAAATTGAAATATAATCCCTCACCTTGAGAAATATCACACTGTCTTTTTGATCCATCTGTTCCTTTAACTTAGTGATTTCCTCCTGAATAATCCTTATATTCTCTTGAATCTCTCGAAGATTTTTCTCCATTGTGTCGAGAATCCTCTTCTCTTCTTCCCTGAGATCCCTGAGGAAGCTCTGCTCTTTCTCAGTGATAATCTGGCGCAGTTCAGCAAACTGGGATGTGATGTGGGACTGAAGGCTGTGTGACTGTTCCTGTTGAATGAAAGGTGAAGATTAATATTCTGCACTGCTGTGCTCTGTTTCCTTTTGTCGTTAAGTTCGGTCTATTGGAGTCCATGCTACTTCTGAGTGCATTCCCGTCAACACCATTCCCTCACGTTTTCCTGAAACCTATTCTCACTTATGACCCATAAGCTCCCATCTGATTCACGCACACCCACCCCACCTTCACAGGGTTAACGGTAATTAGCCATTCAACCGTCATGTCGTTGCGATGTGTCCGAGTCTCTCGTGGCCACAGGGAGAGCATGCAAACTCCACACAGACAGCAGCAGAGGTCAGGATCGAACCCAGGTCACTGGAGCTGCGATACTCTACTATTCTGCATTAAATAGAGCAAAACTCGACAGTAATATCAGAAATTCCGCCCAGGAAGCCTCACCCGAACTCCGGAAATCTTCTCTTTCTGTTGCTGCTCCTTTTCCTGGAAGTCTGATTTCTTTTTTGTGAGAGAGTCTAAGGAAGATTTTAGCTGATCCTGGAAGTCAGAGAGTGAAGGAAATAGAAACAAAGATGCATCAAAAGAAACCGGTGATCAAACCCGATTATCACACAAAATGCCGGAGGAACTCAGTGAGTCAGGCAGCATCTATTCAGGGGAAATAAACAGCCGGTGTTCCGGGATGAGACCCTTCATCAGGACTGGGAAGGAATGGGACAGAAGCCAGAATATAAAGGTTGGGGGTGAGAACCAGCTGACAGGTGACAGGTAACACAACGTGAGGGGGGACGTGGGGGAGGGTGATGAAGTGAGAAGCTGAGAGGAGATAGGTGGGAGAGGTAAAGGGCTAGAGAAGAAGGAATCTAGTACGAGAGGACAATCGACCATGGAAGAAACGGGAGGAACTGGGCTGTTTGCGGCCCTGAATGGTGACGAGGGAGGAGGTTAGGAGTCAGGTCCCACTTGTCCCGTTTGCAGGTGTCGGTGCCAGGAGGGAGATCAGTGGGGAGGAGCGAGTGGATCAGGGCGATACAGGACGTGGACCGCGATCCGTATGGAGAGCGGAGAGTTGCGGGGTGAGGAGGTGGGTTGTGGGACGGAGAGATGCTAGAATCCCGTTGGAGATGGCGGAAGTTGCAGAGAGTGATGTGTTTGTTAAGGAAATGCGTTAAGTATTAAATTAATGTTAGTTTTACCGTGTAGTTTTTAACAGCTTCTTTAACCGGCTTGAAGCGGTGCTCTCTGTGTTCCTCCGCCACTGCACAGACCAGACAGATCAGCGTCTTGTCCGTTTCACAAAACAGCTTCAGTTCTTCCTCATGTTCCTCGCAGTGACGTTTACTTTCCTTCCCTTTCGGGTTCAGGTTTAGATTTCGAAATTTTTCTGCCAGATTTGCTAAGGCCCGATTCACCCTGAGGGTGCGGTCAGCAAACTCCTCTCTACATTCCGGGCAGGAGTTTCTCTCCTCCCTTTCCCAACACCGTGTGATACAAGAGCGACAGAAGTTGTGTCCACACTCCAGTATAACCGGATCGATGAAGAAATCCAGGCAGACGGGACAAATCACCTCCTCGCTCAAACTCTCGGTCTCTCCTTTCGAAGCCATGTTAACTCCCAGCACTTCCTGATTCAGAATGCTTTCACTTTCGGGGAGCTGCTGATTCCCTGCAGTACCGCGATTGTCCACTACGCGCGCTGCTGTCTCAGGGAATGAACATTCTGCTGCTGGATGTGTTCAGTGGAAATTCTGGCCCTTTCTATGTTTAGTGTGGGATCAAAAACACATTAAACAGGCAACAGATAAGAAAACGCGGCCATGGACTGTCTAAGCCCGGCTACGAGCGGAGGAGGGTTGGCCATATGGCCAGCAACCCCATCTCTTAAAAACCCCGAGCGACAAAAACGTCAGCTGAATCTCAAAAGGCCTCATCCCTGCGGTCGGAAGGACCTTCCCCTGGAAGACGATTGAAGTTCTGCGCTGAAAGGAGAAGCCATGTGCCCCCCCCCCCCCCCCGGGTTCACTACTACAATAACTGTGAGGCTTCCTCAGCCAACCCGGCCTCCCCCTGTCCGGTGTAGAGGATCCCTGTAGTACCAATGGTGTCCCTGTAGTCTGGAATGTGCCAGTCGGCAGCATTCCTGTATGACAGGGGTTCCCAAACATTTTTTTAATGCCAAAGACCAATACCAGTAACCGTGGTCCCAGGTTGGGAATCGCTGCTCTCCGGACATCTCGGTGTGATGGCAGGCCAACAAGTTTCGAGCGTCTTTCCCCGAGTTGATGATCTTCCAGCAGCACTCGCTGTCCGTTTTCCTGCGCGTCCTGGGAACAGCCCGAGGATCAGTGAGCCTTCTGTCACGCAGCTGCTGTGGCACAGGCCCTTGCATCTTTCTACACAGATCTTCGCCAGTCCACAGTCCGCAAAGAGGCGAGTGACTGTCTCGTCTCCGCTGCAGTAGTCTCGGGGCAGCGCGCTGTGGGAGTGATCTCCGGGCATGCAGCAAGGATCAGACTGGGAGGGGCCCTCTCGTCTCCACTGCAGTAGTCTCGGGGCAGCGCGCTGTGTGAGTGATCTCCGGGCATGCAGCAAGGATCAGACTGGGAGGGGCCCTCTCGTCTCCACTGCAGTAGTCTCGGGGCAGCGCGCTGTGTGAGTGATCTCCGGGCATGCAGCAAGGATCAGACTGGGAGGGGCCCTCTCGTCTCCACTGCAGTAATCTCGGGGCAGCGCGCTGTGGGAGTGATCTCCGGGCATGCAGCAAGGATCAGACTGGGAGGGGCCCTCTCGTCTCCACTGCAGTAATCTCGGGGCAGCGCGCTGTGGGAGTGATCTCCGGGCATGCAGCAAGGATCAGACTGGGAGGGACCCTCTCGCCGCCAGACAGGTGAGGTCTTGGTGCCTGTCGGTGAGATCTGGTGATGAGGCATTCTGCCAGATGGTCTGGACTGTCTGCTCAGGGAACCACTCCACTGTGTCCATCCAGTCCTTCTCCTGCAGTAACTGCAGGACATTCCGTGCTGACCACTGTCTGGTGTTCTTGTGGTCAAAGCTGCTGGTCTGAAAGAACTGTCACCAATTTCATTAACACAAGGTTCACATGGAGAAGCTTCCTGACTGAGACAGACACAGTCTCACAGGGTATTTACAGGGTAGGGGCAGGAATGATGTTTCTCCTGGCTGGGCAGTGGAACCAGTGATCACAGACTCAAAATCCGAGATCACCTCAGCAGGACTGAGATGAGGAGAAATTTCCCCAACACAGTGCGGTGAATATTTGGAGTTTTCTCCAAAAGTTTCCTAAATTAAACTGTCATATTTAGGGGCTCGGCGATGTTGGGAACATTGCAGGAAAGTGGCGCTGAGGTCAAAGATCAGCCATGTTCTGAGTGAGGGTCAGAACAGCGCAACGGGCCGAATGACAACGCCTGCACCTGTTTCTTATTTCCTAAATCACGAGTTGACATTTGCGCCTTGTTCTCCCCTGGCCTTCAGCCTGTCGGATTGCACAGGGGAGCGGTGAGAGCTCCGGAGATCCATCAGCAGCCGCTGCGGTCATTTCATGTCTCGTTATTTATCGCTATTTCCCTGTATTTGCACAGTTTGTTACCTTCAGCACTCTGGCTGATCTTTCACTGCCTGCTTCTGTTATGGTCACTATTCTATATTTTTTCTAAGTATGTCCGCAGGAAAATGCTTCTCGGGGTTGTATGTGGTAACTTATCTGGACTCTGATAATAAAATTTATTTTGAAATTTGAGTTTCGGGAAACTTGCTTTAATTCTGAGAACAAACTGTGACTGACATCTCCAGCTCCCAGCAGCAGCCCGTCCTCAGACACACTCACAGCCAATCAGCGATCACCGCTGGGAGACGGATGCTCTCATTGGCTGAGGGGAGTCAGTGGGCGGGACGCTGTGCGCCCGGCCCAGCCGCAGTTTGCAACCGGGGCCCAGTGAGGCCGGAGACCGGGAGCTGCGCCTCGGGTTTCGGCTGCACCACCGGCGGGTCGTGAATCCTTTCGAAGGCAGAGCTGAAGAGACCGGCGGAGATTCCGTGAGATGTTTCAGCTACACGGAGGGCGCCCGGCCTTTCCCCGCCGAGGATCGGGGCCTGTTGTCTGGAGTTGTCTCCCAGACCCGTCCCTTCCTGCTGGGATACGGGAGCTGCCCCGCAGCGGCTGCCGATGGATCTCCGGAGCTCTCACCGCTCCCCTGTGCAATCCGAACGGCTGAAAACCAAGGGAGAACAAGGCGCAAAGGTAAACTCGTGCTTTAGAAAATAAGTAACAGGAGCATGTCTGGCCACTCGGCCCGTTGCGCCTATTCCACCCTTTCCTCAGAATAGTCCTTTTTAAATCTTTTTATTGATTTTAAACAAACACAAAAATGAAACATGAATACAAAGAGCTTGAGAGTACATAATTAATAGGTGAAGGTATAAATACAAATAGATGATAATAACCTCCAAAACTCATAGTGGTTACAAAAAATGGAGAAAATAAGAAATCCTCCCCCCCAAAAAATGAAAAAAATCCTAACCGACATGGGCCATTGCATTATATCAATTATACACAGTAGCGTCAATAACTCCGCACATCCATCCAAATAATTAAGGACAATAAAAGTAAGGTTTAGGAAAAGTCAGTTTAGCTTATATGAAAATGTTGAATAAATGGTCTCCAAGTTTCTTCAAATTTAACTGAAGGGTCAAAGACAACACTTGTAATGTTTTCTAAACTCAAACAAGAAATCGTTTGAGAAAACCACTGAAATATAGTTGGAGGATTAATTTCTTTCCAGTTCAATAGGATAGATCTTCTAGCCATTAACGTAACAAATGCAATCATCCGCCGGGCTGAGGGGGGATAAACGACTTTTATCCACCATTGGTAATCCGAAAATTGCAGTAATAGGATGCGGTTGCAATTTGATATTCAGAACTGTTGAAGTAATACCAAAAATATCTTTCCAATAATTTTGCAAACAGGGGCAAGACCGGAACATGTGGGTCAATGAAGCGACTTCAGAATGACATCTGTCACAGGTTGGATTAACATAAGAATAAAATCGAGCAAGTTTATCCTTGGACATGTGAGCCCTATGAACAACCTTAAATTGTATTAGGCATGTTTAGCACAAATAGAAGAAGAATTGACTAATTGTAAAAATTTCTCCCACTGCTCTGTGGGTATAAGACAGTGAAGTTCTTTTTCCCATTCCTTCTTAATTATTTCTGATACTCCTGGCTGTATTTTCATGATCATATGATAAATGATGGCTACTTAACTCTTCTGGCAAGGATTCAGAGCTAGAATTTTTTCTGTCATGTCCATTGGACATAATTTCAGAAAATACTAACATTCAAGAAATTTCTGACTTGCAAGTATCTAAAAAAATATGAATATTAGATTGTATAGCTCTTCAAAGGACATAAAACTGTTATCTAAAAATATTTGACGAAAACATGTTATACCTTTTGTTTTCCAAAACACAAAGGCTTGGTCCATAAAAGAGGGCTGGAAAAAGAAGTTAGATATAATAGGGCTTGAATATTCAAGCCAAAGAATTTATGAAATTGAAACCATATTCTTAATGTATGTTTAACTATAGGATTAGTTATTTGTTTATTCGGTTTAGATAAAGCAAAAGGAAGTGAAGATCCTAAAATAGAAAACAATGAGAAGTCTTGTACAGATTTACACTCCAAATTTCCCAATTGTGGGCAAGGTACTATGACCAATTCTTGTGTCCAAAATATTAAATATTGAATATTAACTGCCCAATAGTAAAATCTCAGCTTTGGCAAAGCAAAACCACCTTCCTTCTTAGGCTTCTGTAAATATTTTTTACTTAATCTAAGATTTTTATTCTGCCACACATACGAGGATATTTTGGAGTCAATAATATCAAAAAAAGACTTAGTAATAAAAATTGGTAATGTTTGGAATAAATATAAAAATTGGGTAATACTATCATCTTGATAGTATTAATTCGACCAACCAATGACAGAGATGATGGGGACCACCTGGAAACAAGTTGCTTGATTTGTTCAATTAAAGGTAAAAAATTAACTTTAAATAAACCCTTATGTTTCTTGGTAATTTTAATACCCAAATAAGTAAAATGATCTGTGACAACTTTAAACGGTAAGTGTTTATAAATTGAAACTTGCATATTTAATGGAAATAATTCACTTATTAAAATTCAGTTTGTAGGCAGAAAAGCTACTAAACTGAGCAAGCAAGGATGAAATAGCAGGAATAGATCTCTCAGGGTCAGATATGTATAGTAACAAATCATCAGCATATAATGATAACTTATAAGTCCCTTACCCATGGGTAATACCAAAAATATTAGGTGATTCACGAATGGCAACGGCTAGAGGTTCCAAAGCAATGTCAAATAATAGAGGACTTAAAGGGCAGCCTTGCCTTGTACCACGGGACCACTGAAAAAAAGATCTTTGATTCTTGGTAAGAACCGAAGCCAAAGGTTTATAATACATTAATTTAAACCATGATATAAATTTCAAGCTAAAATTAAAATTCTGCAACGTATTATATAAATATAGCCATTCAACTCTATCGAACGCTTTTTCAGCATCTAAGGAAATGACATTCTGGTATTTTAGATGAAGAAGTATAAATTATATTAATTAATTTTCTAATGTTAAAAGATGAATAACAGTTTTTAATAAATCCGGTCTGATCTTCAGAGATAATTTGAGGTAAAATCTAGTGGCCAGAATTTTGGTAAAAATCTTAGAATCCGTATTCAGCAAGGATATTGGCCGATAGGATGCACATTCAGTGGGGTCTTTATCTTTTTTAAGAATTGGAGAAATGGAGGCATCATAAAAAGATTGTGCTTATTTACCTACAGTTAACGCATCTTTAAAAATTTTACAAAGCCAAGGAGCGAGTATAGAAGAAAAGGATTTAAAAAATTCAACAGTATAACCGTCCGGACCAGGGGCTTTATCTGAATTCATTGAAAATGGGAGTGGGGTCCCCTTTCCAGACCCTGCCCAGGGACTTGTGCCACTCCTCAGGGTTATATATGGAACCTCTCGGGCAGGGACAGGGAGTGGGTTCCCCTTTCCTGACCCTGCCCGGGTACTTGCCTGCACTCCTCAGGGTTATATATGGAACCTCTCGAACAGGGACAGGGAGTGGATTCCCCTTTCCAGACCCTACCCGGGGACTTGTGCCACTCCTCAGGGTTATATATGGAACCTCTCGGGCAGGGACAGGGAGTGGGTTCCCCTTTCCAGACTCTAACCGGGGACTTGCCTGCACTCCTCAGGGTTATATATGGAACCTCTTGGACAGGAACAGGGAGTGGGTTCCCCATTCCAGACCCTGCCCGGGGACTTGTGCCACTCCTCAGGGTTATATATGGAACCTCTCGGGCAGGGACAGGGAGTGGGTTCCCCTTTCCAGACCCTAACCGGGGACTTGCCTGCACTCCTCAGGGTTATATATGGAACCTCTCGGACAGGGACAGGGAGTGGGTTCCCCTTTCTGGATCCTGCTCGGGGGCTTGCGCCACTCCTCAGGGTTATATATGGAACCTCTTGGACAGGGACAGGGAGTGGGTTCCCCTTTCCAGACCCTGCCCGGGGACTTGTGCCACTCCTCAGGGTTATATATGGAACCTCTCGGACAGGGACAGGGAGTGGGTTCCCCTTTCCAGACCCTGCCCGGGGACTTGTGCCACTCCTCAGGGATATATATGGAACCTCTCGGGCAGGGATAGGGAGTGGGTTCTCGTTTCCAGACCCTGCCCTTGGACGTGCACTCCTCAGGGTTATATAAGGAATCTCTCGGGCAGGGACAGGGAGTGGGTTCCCGTTTCCAGACCCTGCCCGGGGACTTGTGCCACTCCTCAGGGTTATATATGGAACCTCTTGGACGGGAACAGGGAGTGGGTTCCCCTTTCCAGACCCTGACCGGGGACTTGCCTGCACTCCTCAGGGTTATATATGGAACCTCTCGGACAGGGACAGGGAGTGGATTCCCCTTTCTGGACCCTGCCCGGGGACTTGCGCCACTCCTCAGGGTTATATATGGAACCTCTCAGACAGGGACAGGTAGTGGGTTCCCCTTTCCAGACCCTGCCGGGGGACTTGTGCCACTCCTCAGGGTTATATATGGAACCTCTCGGACAGGGACAGCGAGTGGGTTCCCCTTTCCAGACCCTGCCCGGGGACTTGTGCCACTCCTCAGGGTTATATATGGAACCTCTCGGACAGGGACAGGGAGTGGGTTCCCCTTTCCCAGGCAGACACCCGAAGGTGACCGGGAACCACCAGAGGGGCTGATGTAATACAAGCCATGGCACGGTGGGTCACTGAGGTAAGGGAACCCATTTGAATGACAGCCCGACTGCACGCGGATTTTGGTGAATTTACCCGATAACTACAGAAAAAAGGAGAATCCTTTGCGTACTTGATAGCTCGTTTTAAGGATACGTGAGAGTCCAATGCCGGCAAACCCCTGGACAGATCAGTATGTCCAGCTGGCAGTGCAGACTTTTCTAAACTGTCTCAGACCCAAGCCTGCCCACTCCTTTAAGTTAACTAATCTCAATTCGCTGTGTCAGACCTGGCCCCAGGGTGACATAAATTCTGATGAATAGGGAGCGCAATTGACACTTTAAAGGGACTGGGGGAAAGCGAGAGTGTGCACAGAGAACCGGTAGTGAGGAGATGGAGTTCGGGTCCCGACGAAGAACCCAGAATGGGTGGCGGGATCGTGCGGACGGTGCAGATGAAGAGGACACTTGGCTAAGGACTGAGACGGTGTTTGTAGAAAGAGGGGACATTGGGCCAGAGATTGTCGCACTGCATTCACAGACAAGAATAATAAGCTGCAGGAAGAGAGCCTGGATCACAGTGATGCTCGACAGCTTACCACATTTACTCTCCACCATCCCTTAGGTCCTGGATAGGACAGGCCAGAGGGGACGGATCACAGTGATACTCGACAGAGTACCACATTTACTCTCCACGATCCCTTTGGTCCCGGATAGGGCAGGCCAGAGGGGACGGATCACCGTGATACTCGACAGAGTACCACATTTACTACCCACAATCCCTTTGGTCCCAGATAGGGCAGGCCAGAGGGGACGGATTACAGTGATACTCGACAGAGTACCACATTTACTCTCCACAATCCCTTTGGTCCCGGATAGGGCAGGCCAGAGGGGACGGATTACAGTGATAGTCGACAGAGTACCACATTTACTCTCCACAATCCCTTTGGTCCCGGGTAGGGCAGGCCAGTAGGGACGGATCACAGTGATACTCGACAGAGTACCACATATACTCTCCACAATCCCTTTGGTCCCGGATAGGGCAGGCCAGAGGGGACGGATTACAGTGATACTCGACAGAGTACCACATTTACTCTCCACAATCCCTTTGGTCCCGGATAGGGCAGGCCAGAGGGGACGGATTACAGTGATACTCGACAGAGTACCACATTTACTCTCCACAATCCCTTTGGTCCCGGATAGGGCAGGCCAGAGGGGACGGATTACAGTGATACTCGACAGAGTACCACATTTACTCTCCACAATCCCTTTGGTCCCGGATAGGACAGGCCAGAGGGGACGGATCACAGTGATACTCGACAGAGTACCACATATACTCTCCACAATCCCTTTGGTCCCGGATAGGGCAGGCCAGAGGGGACGGCGATACAGGCGGCTGTGATCAGGCTCACCACACAGGCAGGCTCTTTTCTCACTGCTGTAATCAGGTAGAAGGTACAAGAGCCTCAGGACTCGCCCCACCAGGGTCAGGAACAGTTACTACCCCTCAACCATCAGGCTGTGGAACAACACAGGATAACTGCGCTCACCTGCTGTCCATAGAGATGCTTCCACAACAAATCATCGTACTGGGACCGTCTTAAAATGAGTGAAATAAGACGTGGTTTGACTGAGACAGATCACATTCCTGTCTCAGAATTAGAGAAATACAATCTCACAGGATATTTACAGTGAAAGGGCTGGAATGATGTTTCCCATAAGGTGTGGAACCAGCGCTCACAGACTCAAAATCCGAGGACAACTCAGCAGGACTGAGATGAGGAGAAATTTCCTCACCCAGAGTGCAGTGAATCATTGCAATTATCTCCACAAGGTTTCTAAATTGAATAGACATATCCTGGGGCTCAGCGGTGGTGGGAAGTTGCAGGGAAGTTGTGCTGAGGTCAAAAGTCAAGCATGTTCTGAGTGAAGGGCAGAAGCGGTGCAAGGGGCCGAATGGCCACGCCTTCTCTATTTCTGATTATCTGAAACACGAGTTTACCTTTGCGCCTCACTGTTTCTTGTCCTGTCAGATTGAACAGGGAGCGCTGAGAGCACCGGACATCTATCGGCAGCCACTGCGGTTATTTCATCTTCTCGTTGTTTATTTGCATTGGCGAAGTTTGTTGTCTTCTGCTCTCTGGTTGATCTTTCAGTGATCCAGATATAGTTACCGTTCTGTAGCTTTGCTCTGTATGTTTGTAGGAGTTGTATGTGGCGACTTATATGTACTCTGTTAGTTTTTGGAATTGTCGCTTGGGGAATCTGAGGTGGAGGAGTATTGGGGGCTTATTTAAAATTAGACATAGATATTATCCAACCAATTTTTATTTGACAAGGGTTAATTCTGATATTGAAACTAACTGTTCTTTTTGTGGTTTATATCCAGAGGATTTATTCAATCTATTTTGGGATTGTGAATGTGTTAAAACATTTTGGGTTGTTGTTTGTCAATTTATAGATCAATATATTAATGTGGATTTTACTTTTTTGTTTTCAAAATGTCTTATTTGTGTTTACTAATAACACCAAATCTCATAGGGATCATTTCTTTATCATAAATCTTTTCTTAATTTGCAGCAAATTTTATATCCATAAATGCAATCACAGCAATTAGAAACCTTCATTTATATTTTTTACATCAGACTTCAAACTATACGTTTATACTCTGAAAACTTCCCATAACCAGAAAGCTGTAAAGACTGTACAAATCTGTGAACGTTTTGGGTTATCTCTGTTAATGTTCCTGTTTTGTGACTCCTCTTAGATATAGTTCCTTCTGTCCAACAGTATTCAGAGCGGATTTCCTTGTTTATTTGTATATTTAAAGTTAATAGTTATATATTCGTTGCTGCTTTTGTGTGATTCCCTGGCTTTGTGAGCATATATTTAGTGTTTCTGCTTTTGTTAGTGTTCAATAAAAATTTAAAATATTAAAAAAATAAAATAAAATTTACTTTGAACTTTGAGCCTCAGGGAACTTGCTTTGATTCTGAGAACAAACTGTGACTGACATATCCGGCTCCCGGCAGCAGTCCGCCCTCGGATACACTCACAGCCAATCAGAGAACACCACTGGGAGGATCTTGCCTCCATTGGTTGAGGAGTGTCAGTGGGCGGGACGCTGGACGGACGGAAGTTTGGAATCGGGAACGAGCGGACCCGGTGAGAGACCCGAGATTGGGAGCAGCTCCCCGGGTAAAGGCTGCAACAGCGGCCGGAGTTTTGAATCCTTCCGATGGCGGAGGTGAAGATTCGGGCGGAGATTCCGTGAGATGTTTCAGCCACACAGGGGGTGCCCGGTCTTTCCCCGCCGTGGATCGGGGCCTATTGTCCGGAGTTTCCTCCCAGTCCTGTCTCCTGCTGCTGGGATACGGGAGCTGGCCCGCAGCGGCTGCCGATGGATCTCCGGTGCTGTGAGCGCTCCCCTGTGCAAAAGGACAGGCTGAAGGTCAAGGGAGAACCAGGCGCAAAGGTAAACTCGGACTTTAGAAAGTAAGAAACTGGATCAGGCCATTCGGCCTGTTGCGCCTGTTCTGCCTTTCACTCAGAACTTGCCTGATCTTTGACCTCAGCGCAACTTTCGCGCAACGTTCCCAGCATCGCAGAGCCCCAAAATTTGTCCTTCGAATTTAGAAACCTTGTGGAGAAAATTCCAAAGATTCGCTGACCTCTGGGTGAGGAAATTTCTCCTCATCTCAGTCCTGCTGAGGTGAACTCGGATTCTGTGACCTCAGTTCCTCACCACAGCCAAAGGAAACATCATTCCTGCCTCTACCCTGTCAATACCCTGTGAGACTGTGTCTGTCTCAGTCAGACGACCTTTTATTTCTCTTATTTTGATACAGGCCCGGTCAGTATAATCTCTCCGAGGACACTACTTCACCTCCTAAATCAATCTGGGAAATCTCTTCATTCCCTTCATCCCACAGGCTGACTCCGGGAGGGAGACCAGACCTGTGCACAGTGTTCCATGTACGCTCTCACCAGGACCCCATATACCTTCAGAGGAGATCTTTATTCTTCTATTCAAACCTTCCTTCCCATTCAATGCTCTTCATTTAATATCAAACTCAAACAGTGAACAGACACAACACAGCCTCAGCCATGAATTTAAAGGGCAGGTGTTGCAACAGTTTGAGCTTCATACCGGGGGCCACGGAGCACGCAGGGTGTCACAAAGGGAGGAATGTGGGAGTGTTGTATGTCTGAGCCCAGCTGTGTGTGTTTGTGTATCAGAATCAGGTTTAATATCACTGGCATATGTGTGAAATTTGTTGTTTTGTGTCTGCAGTACATTGCAATATTTAGTAATAAAAACTACAGATTACAATTAGAATGTGTAAAATTATATTTAAAATGTTGTGCAAAAAGAGAAGAAAAATACTGAGGGGTTGTTCATGGGTTCATTGTCTATTCAGAAATCTGATGGTGGGGGAGAAGCTGTTCCTGAACTGGTGAGAGTGTCCTCAGGGTCCTGTACATCCTCCTTGATGGTAGCAATGAGACGAAGGCATGCCCTGGGTGATGGGGGTCCTTAATGATGGATGCCACCTTTTTGTGGCATCATCTTTTGAATGTGTCCTGGATGCTGTGGAGTTCAGTGCCCATGAAGGAGCTGGCTGAGTTTACAACTTTCTGCAGCATTATCCGATCCTGTGCAGTGGCCTCTCCACACCAGGCAGTGATGCAACCAGTTAGAATGCTCTCCACAGTACATCTGTAGAAATTTGCAAGTGTCTTTAGTGACAGACCGATTCCCCTCAATCTCCGAATGAAATATAGCCGATGTTGTGCCTTCATTGCAACTGCATCAATATGTTGGGCCCAGGATAGTTCCTCAGAGATGTTGACAGGCAGGAAATGGAAACTGCTCACCCTTTTCACTTCTGATCCCACGATGAGGACTGGTGTGTGTTCCCTCGACTTCCCCTTCCTGAATCCACAATCAATTCCTTTGTCCTCATGATGTTGAGTGCAAGGTTGTTGCTGCTACACCACTCAACTTGCTGATCTATCTCACTCCTGTACTCCTCCTCGTCACCATCTGAAATTCCACCAACAATAGTTGTGTCAACGGCAAGTTTATAGATGAGCCTAGACACACGGACGTGGTGTAGAGAGAGTAGAGCAGTGGGCTGAGCACACATCGTTGAGGTGTGCCAGTGTTGATTGTCAGCAAGGAGGAGATGTTATTTCTGATCCACACAGACTGGGGTCTCCTGGAGAGGATCCAGTTGCAGAAGGAGGTACAGAGGCCCAGGTTTTGGAGCTTGTCGATTACAATTGAGGGTCTGATTGTGTTGAACGCTGAGCTGTAATCAGCAGCCTGACTTGTGTATTGCTATTGTGCAGCCTATCTAAGGCCGAGTGGAGAGCCAGTGAGATTGCATCTGCTGTAGACATATTGTGGCAATCGGCAAATTGCAGTGGGTCCAGGTCCATGCACAGGTTGATTCTATCCATGACGAAGCCCTCAAAGCACTTCATCAATGCTGTGTGTTTGTGTGTGTGCATGCACGCTTGAAACAGTGATCCCAGTTTGATTCAGGAATCTTTCCTGTAGCTGGGGTACCTCAGAAGAGGGGTCATAGTGATGGGACGATCATTTTGATCAGAGCCAAATAACTTAGCCAGTAAATGCTGAACCTTTAGAAATTACAAATCACATGTGTGTTTGAGAGAGTATTTACAGATTTAATTGTAGAATTCAAAATTTACCAAGTAAATTTATTCTCGAAGTACACGCATGTCACCATGTTCAATCCTGAGATTGTTTTTTTCGGACAAACTCAGTAAATCCAAGAATCATGATTGAATCAATGAAAGCCCGAACCCAACATCGTAGATAAAATACAATGTGCAAAAGACAACAGACTGTGGAAATATTAAATAGAAAAAAATAAGTAACAAATAATTATCATGAACAGGAGATGAAGAATCTGTGAATGTGTCCATGGGTTATAGGAACAGCTCAGTGATGGGGCAATTGAATATGAGTAAGATTATCCCCTCTGTTTGAAGAACTTGATGTTTGAAGGGTGATAACAGTTCCTGAACCTGGTGGTGTGGGTCCTGAGCCTCCTGCACTTTCTTCCTGATGGCATCAGTGAGAAGAGATCATGTGCCACTTGGTGGGTTCCTTGATGATAGATGTAGCTTTCCTATGACAGCGCACCAGAGAAATGTGCGCAGTGGTGGGGAGCGTTTTACCCGTGATGTACTGGGCCGTATCCACTACTTTCTGTAGGATTTTCCTTTCAAGGGCTTTGGTGTTTCCATAGCAGGCCATGATGTAACCACTGAACATATTCTCCACACACATCTGTAGAAGTTTGTCAAGGTTTTAGATGTCATGCTGAATCTTTGCAGGCTTCTAAGGAAATGGAGATGTTGCTGTGCTTTCTTCGTAATTGCACTTCCATGCTAGGCTCAAGACAGATCCTGGAAAGTGATGACATTGAGGAATTTAAGGTTGCTGACCCTCTCCGCCTTTGATCTCTGATGAGGACTGGCTCACGGATCTCCTGTTTCCTCCTCCTGAAGTCAAATAATCAGCTCCTGGCTCTTGCTGAAGTTAAATGAGAGGTTGCCATAAGACCATAAGATATAGGAGCAGAATTAGGCCATTTGGCCCATCGAGTCTGCTCCGCCATTTCATTTTCGCTGATCCAATTTCCCTCTTGGCCCCACTCTCCTGCCTTCTCCTGGTAGCCCATCATGCCCTGACCAATCAAGGAACTATCAACCCCTGCCTTAAATGTACATGAAGATTTGGCCTCCACAGCTGCCAATGATTCACTGTCCATAGAGTCCATAGATTCATTACTCTCTGGCTAAAGAAATTCCTCCTCATCTCTATTCTAAAGATACCTCTCTATTCTGAGGCTGTGTCCTTTGGTCTTAGACTCTCCCAAAAGAGGAAACATCCTCTCCATACCCACTCTATTAATCCTTTCACTATTTAATATATTTCAATTAGGTCTCCTCTCATTCTTTTGAATTCCACTCAATACAGGGCCAGAGCCATCAAATACTCCTCATGTGACAACATATTTAAATTGGGAATCATTTACGTGAATATCTTTTGGATACTCTCCAGTGTCAGCACATCTTTTCTAAGATAAGGAGTCCAAAACTGCTGACAGTACTCCCAGTGAGGCCTCACCAGTGCTTACAAAATTTTCAACATTACATCCCTGCGTTTATATTCGATTCCTCTTGAAATGAATGCTGACATTACATTTGCCTTCTTCACCACAGACTCAATCTGCAAATTGACCTTTAGGGTGTATTTGGAAAATAGTCAGCCCTGTCATTTCTTCGACCAAAGTGCATGCTGATACCCTTTGCTGACACTGTATTCCATCTCCCACTTCTTTGCCAATTCCCCTCATCTGTGGAAGACCTTCCATAGCCTCTCTATTTCCTCAAACGACCTGACCCTCAACCATCTTCATATCATCTGTGCAGCAAGGTCATCAATTTCATCATACACATCACTGACATTTAACATAAAGAGTATCAGTCCCAACACAGACGACTGTGGAGCCCACTCGTCAAGAGGCTCCCTTTATACCCACTCTTTGCTTCCTCTTAATCAGCCACGGCTTTGTCCATGCTGGAATCTTTCCTGTAATACCATGGGCTCGTGGGTTGTTAAAGCAGCTTCATGTGTGGCATCTTGTCAAAAGCCATCTGAAAATCCAGGTGAACAACATCAATCGAATCTACTTTGTCTGTCCTGCTTGTTATTTCTTAAAATAATTTCAACAGGTTTGTCTGGCAAGATTTTCCCTTCAGGAAACCATGCTGACTGTGGCCTATTTTATCTTGTGACACGGTATTCTCAGACCTCATCATTAATAATCGACTCCAACATCTTCCCAATCACTGAGGAGAGACTAACTGGCCTATAGTTTCCTTTCTTCTGCCTCTCTCCCTTCTTGAAGAGTGGAGTGACATTTTGCAATTTTCCATTCTTGCTGAACCATTCCAGAATCTTGTGATTCGTGAATGTTCCTTACTAATGGGTCCACAATCTTTTTAGCCACCTCTTTCAGAACGCTGGGGTGTACACCATCTGGGTCACGTGACTTATCTAACTTGAACTTTCAGTTTCTCAAGAACCTTCACTCTGGTTATGGTACATTGCACAGTTCCACAATGATAACCCCTCAGGAAGCCGAGGGCCATTTGGGACTCTGGGAGGATGGTGGGATACTAGTTTACATTGTACAGTTCCACAATGATAACCCCTCAGGAAGCCGGTAGCCATTTGGGACTCTGGGAGGATGGTGGGATACTGGTTTACATTGTACAGCTCCACAATGATAACCCCTCAGGAAGCTGGTGGCCATTTGGAACTCTGGGAGGATGGTGGGATACTGGTTTACATTGTACAGTTCCACAATGATAACCCGTCAGGAAGCCGGTGGCCATTTGGAACTCTGGGAGTATGGTGGGATACTGGTTTACATTGTACAGTTCCACAATGATAACCCCTCAGGAATCCCGTGGCCATTTGGGACTCTGGGAGGATGGTGGGATACTGGTTTACATTGTACAGTTCCACAATGATAACCCCTCAGGAATCCCGTGGCCATTTGGGACTCTGGGAGGATTGTGGGATACTGGTTTACATTGTACAGTTCCACAATGATAACCCCTCAGGAAGCCGGTAGCCATTTGGGACTCTGGGAGGATGGTGGGATACTGGTTTACATTGTACAGTTCCACAATGATAACCCCTCAGGAATCCCGTGGCCATTTGGGACTCTGGGAGGATTGTGGGATACTGGTTTACATTGTACAGTTCCACAATGATAACCCCTCAGGAAGCCGGTAGCCATTTGGGACTCTGGGAGGATGGTGGGATACTGGTTTACATTGTACAGTTCCACAATGATAACCCCTCAGGAATCCCGTGGCCATTTGGGACTCTGGGAGGATTGTGGGATACTGGTTTACATTGTACAGTTCCACAATGATAACCCCTCAGGAAGCCGGTAGCCATTTGGGACTCTGGGAGGATGGTGGGATACTGGTTTACATTGTACAGCTCCACAATGATAACCCCTCAGGAAGCCGGTGGCCATTTGGAACTCTGGGAGTATGGTGGGATACTGGTTTACATTGTACAGTTCCACAATGATAACCCCTCAGGAATCCTGTGGCCATTTGGGACTCTGGGAGGATGGTGGGATACTGGTTGACATTGTACAGTTCCACAATGATAACCCTTCAGGAATCCCGTGGTCATTTGGGACTCTGGGAGGATGGTGGGATACTGGTTTACATTGTACATTTCCACAATGATAACCCCTCAGGAAGCCGGTGACCATTTGGGACTCTGGGAGGATGGTGGGATACTGGTTTACATTGTACAATTCCACAATGATAACCCGTCAGGAAGCTGGTGGCCATTTGGAACTCTGGGAGGATGGTGGGATACTGGTTTACATGATGGAATAACCATTGGAGCAATAATAATACCAACAATCTGATTACGATTTTTGTGCTCAGTCGTGTTCCAGAAAAGGAGGGGATATCAGGATTCCGGGTCCTCAAAGGGGAAAGAAAGCCCTGAGATCTGAAGCATTATCGCCATAAAGACATCATTCACTTCGTAAGTCCTGATGATATTGGATGTCTGTTGTCATGGAGAAATGAGGAGAGAAGAGAGGAGGGAATGGGAAATATGTACTGAACTTTGCATTTTATTGTGAGTATCTGATGAGACAAAATGGAGCTGTACAAACCCCGGAGTGCTGAGCTAGTAAATGCAATATATGTAGGTGACTAAAGTCGCCGGAGGAAACGACAAGAAATGTGCTCACTAAAGGAACTCGTGACTGCAAACACTGAACGCTGTGCAGAAATGAGGAAGTAGCGGAGACGACTCAACCGGAGATGGCAGCAACAACTAATGTATCGGGAACATGGAGCTCGCTGGAAACAGTAACCTCGTCTCGTTCTTATGTACAGAAGGAATATTTTGTAAACGCTGTGTTTGAAGTACTCTCCCATCCCTGGTGAGAATGGAGGTGAACTTACCCCCCGCAGGTAATAAAGAATAAAGCTGTTTGATGAAGAAACACTCAGTGTTGGGATTGTGTTCTGTGAGTCTCAGCAGAGAGATACTTGACAGGGGGTTAAGGGTGAAAGGTGGGGAGCTTATGGGGCACATGAGGGGATACCTCTTCACTCAGAGGGTCACTGGAATGTGAAATGAGCTTCACCCACCCACAAAACTTCTGCCCGCGAATGGGGTGGAGCCCAAATGGCGGGTCCCTCAAATGAGCTGCTGCCAACCGGAGACCGGGGTCTTCGGGCTGGTTTGGTGCCACCAGAGAACATGATGTGTGCCCCTGGTGATGGACACACTGACGGTAGGTGTCGGCACTTGGGGGGGGGGGCAGTGTTGTACTTGTACGGGTGGGCAGAGATATCTCAGAGCCAGTAGATGTCAGACAAGGGCTCGTCCTTTATTCAGGGAGGTCCTGGTACCAGTTGTAACGGGGTTTACCCGACTGTGCAGTCTGGGAGGTCAGGGACTGGGCCCTGTCAGTGCCAGTACAGTCATTCTCAGCTGAGCCTGGAGTGGGAGCAGGGACGGTTCCTGTTCAGATACGGACTTGAAGGTCCAAACCCAGGGAGAAGCCATTATCAAATTTCACCAAGAAACAATCAGGCCAAACAACTTCAGGCAGAACTGGTCAGGATAACAAACAGACATCAGTACACAGAAATGACAATTTTTAAAATCAGAAATAAACCACGATGTAAAAACATCAGGATGGGTGGAATGGAAATGGTCCCGAGGCAAATGAGGTGGTTTCACACCGTCTGCACGACTCAGTCGCCCCATTGAAGGAATGGCAGTGGCGATTGAGTTCGCACTGAGAGGGGAATTGGACACAGAGGGACAGGCCTGATGAGGATCGGTTTGATTGCCGAAGGGATCTGCTGTCTTGTCTTGTGGACTGGCCACTCACGGCTTCCTCACCGGCTCAGACACTGAAAGCCCGTGTTTACCTGCCCCCCCCCCCCCGGTTCCAGCCAGTCTCGTCCCCCGGGGAGATGAAAGAGAAAGTAAATTCACCCGCTTACAACTGGACAATGATGTGTGTTAATTATTTGGAGAATGCAGATCAAACAATTAGTGAGGTTGTGGATGTCACCAAAACCGGTGTGTGGAGAAAGTGAGGGTTGTCTAAGGTTACAGTGGGATCGAGACCAGTTGGGAAAGTGGGCCGAGGAATTGCAGGTGGATCTTAGCTGTCACTCAGAAACAGTTCTTCAGGGGGTCAAAGACGACTGAGACACGAAAGAGAGCTTTTCTTGGGCTCTGGATTCAAACAGACAAGACTGGTGCACTCGTTCATCTCGTTTGAAGGCACCACGGCAGAATATAAGTTGTTGCTCCGCCACCCTAAGGGTGCAGTCATCAATTAGGAGCAACTTCGCACCATCCTCCACAAGTGTGACTTACCAGTCAGCAAGCATTTTAATTCTTCATTCCCAGTCCTGTTCCGCCGTGTCGATCCATGGACTCCTCTTGTGCCAAGAGGAGCTCCACCACCCCCCTCCCCCCCCCCCCCAGGGTGGAGGAGCAACACATTATATTCCGTCACATTATATACCCTCCAATCTGATGGCATGAACATCGATTTCCACTCAGGAGAACAAATTACCGTCACCCTCCTCTGTGCCCCACTCTGACCTTGTACTTCTTCTCACCTGCCTACACTCCTCCCGGGACCCTCCTCCTGCCCTCTCTCTGGTCCACTCTCCTCTCCTATCAGATTCTTTATTCTCCATCCCACCTTTTCCTGACCTTCCCCACCTACCCGACATCAGCTTCCAGCTCGCCTCTTCCCCTCCCCCACCACATTTTTATTCTGGCATCTTCCCCCGTGCTTCTCAGCCCTGCAGAAGGCTCTCGGCCAAAAAGCGCCGACTGTTTATAATTTTCTATGGATGCTGCCTGAGGTGCTGAGTTCCTGCAGCGTTTTGTGTGAGTCGCTTTGGATTTCCAGCATTTGCAGACTTTCTCCTGTTAGTTCTAGAAATCGCCGTCCGTGACCAGGTGATCACATGCGCATGCGTAAGGGGAGCGGGGATTTTTCGCGCGTGCGCACGGTGGACAAAAGGCTCGGAGATTCGCCGGAAGGTAGGAGCGAGGATTTGGGCGGATTATTATCAGTACCGGCGTCCGAACCGCGACCGGCCACACTTTTCGTCCGCACCCCGGGACAGTCGAAGTCCTTTCCCTCTCTCTCTACGAGGGCTCCAGGGAACTTTCTGCTGAGGAACGAAGGAGCTGGAGCCGCGGCGGATAGATGGGTCTCTTTTTCGTGGTGGTTTCTGGGTAAAGAAGCAGCCATAGATGACTGCACCTGCGTTTTCCCCGTTAGTCCGTAGGCCGTATTTGGAATCGCAAGGGAAGGGAAGGGGAGTAGATGGATCACTCAGGCACCACCGGACACTGAGGAACTGACCTTCCAGTCCATGAAAATGTCAATTTTTACTGCATGAAAAGAAGGAAACAAAATCCTTACATCAGTTTTAGTCCTTGTGGAAATCACCTTTGTTCCGTCTTGATCTGGACCTTTCTACCTGTGAGAACATGTTTAATACCATTCGCTTTGGGTACATAATGATACCAATTACCTTTGGCCTGGGTAACAAGTGACCTGTAGCGTTCTCATCACAAATATGCCACACTCCAATGTGAACGAGGACTGCCCTCCCCATCATGTTCATTGGCATTCCCTCTGATGGGCTCTCCACCGTCAATCACCTGTGCGGAGGGGCAGAGTAATTTGAAACTCTCCAGGGTTTGCCGTGTAACATCACATGCTCTTTGTAGTGCTGTCGTACATGACCAGAACTTGAAATAATACCAATGTTTTCTCTAATTTATTTTTCTCACAACGTATGGACCGACCATTTGTCTGAAGGTTAAATGTTTAAACAGCCTGAAAACAGCACGGCATCAACAAAATACCAGCTGTGCAGTAACAAAGGCTCTCTGTGTGGGAGCATTTCAGTTACAGCACAGCTCAGAATAATATGGGACAGAGAATAATACTAATGGAAGGAATCAGACACAGATTGAATGTCGCATTCTCACAGAGACAGGAAGACTGTCGGGGAATTAGATGGACAGACCAGTTGCCGGCACCATGAACAGTTAGAAGGTGAGTTCTTCCCCCAACTTGGGTTGAACCTCGCTGTAACAGTGTGATGTCAGAGCTCAGAAAGGAGACTAAAATTATCTCACAATATATCGGCTGTGAAAATTAATCAGATACAGGAGCAGAATGAGGTCGTTTGGCCCATCGAGTCTGCTCCACCATTTCATTACAGCTGATCCATTTCCCTCTCAGCCCCACTCTCCTGCCTTCTCCCCATATCCCTTCCTGCCTTGACTAATCAAGAATCCATCACCCTCTTCCCTAAAATATACCCAATTACTTGGCCTCCGGAGCAACTCATAACAACAAATTCCACAGATTCACCACACTCCGGTTAAAGAAATTCAACCTCATCTCCATTCTGAAAGAACAAAGCTCGATTTTGAGGCTGTCTCCTCTGGTCTTAGACTCCCCCACTCTAGTAAACATAGTCTCCACATCCACTCAATCAAGTCTTTTCAATGTTTGATAGGTTTCAATGAGGGCCCCTTCATTATTCTGAACTCCAGTGAGTAGAAGCCCCGAGCCATCTAATGTTCTTCATCTGACAAACCTTATAATTACAGAAATATTTTTGTAAACTTCCTTTGAACGCTCTGCAATGTAAGCACATGAGTTCTACTTAAGGGGCCTGAATCTGCTCTCAACAGTCCAAGTGAGGCCACATTTTATAAATACTCAACAACACATCCTTGCTTTTATATTCTCGTACTCTTCAACATTATTTCCTCTTCATTGAGAAAACAGTCTGCACTCTAATTGCTTCTAACAAAGTGGATGACCATACACTTCTCTGAATGATGACTTTCATTCATTGATGTATTTTGTAAATCTTTTTTACAGGTTAGAAATGGCAAAAATTGTGTACGGGAATTTTAAACAGAACAACATGTCAGTTTGCTGTCTCTGCCCAGATATTTAAGGAGTTACTAGATATTTAAGAATGTATCACTGTCGATCCTTGGAGATGACGAATGATGTCATCACAGCTGGAAAAGTGCTTTGTGTCTGAAATGAAGTTTCCTGTGGTAACTCACTGAAATCCACTGGAACCGGGGAGCTGAGAACACACCAGCATTTGTTCACTGGAGATCAGTTCTTCAACTAAATTGATTGTGCAAGGGGTTTACTACATCTGACATTTGGCTTATGAATTGACAAAGAAGTGTGGGAAGGGATTCACTCTTCACTCACACATCTGCCCTGCATGCACACCAGTGAGTTCACACTGATAAGATGTTGTTCACCTGCGCTGATTGTGGGAAGGAATTCACTCGGTCATCGCAACTGCAGAGACACCAGTCACTTCACACTGGGGAGAAGCCATTCACCTGCTCAGACTGTGGAAAGGGATTCACTTAGTCATCTGAACTGAAGATACATCAGCGAGCTCACACTGGGGAGAGGCCGTTCACCTGTTCAGACTGTGGGAAAGGGTTTATTCGGTCATCTCAGCTGAAGGTACATCAGCGAATTCACACTGGGGAGAGACCGTTCACCTGCTCAGACTGTGGGAAAGGATTCACTCATTCATCTGTACTGAAGGTACATCAGCGAATTCACACTGGGGAGAGGCCATTCAGCTGCTCAGACTGTGCGAAAGGATTCACTCATTCATCTGTACTGAAGGTACATCAGCGAATTCACACTGGGGAGAGGCCGTTCACCTGCTCAGACTGTGGGAAGAAATTCACTGACTCATCCAGGCTACAGACCCACCGGCGAGTTCATACTGGAGAGAGGCCGTTCACCTGTTCAGACTGTGGGAAGGCATTTACTCGGTCATCTCAAGTGATGGTACATCAGCGAATTCACACTGGGGAAAGGCCATTTTCCTGCTCTGACCTACAGGTGCACCAGCGAGTCCACACTGGAGAGAGGCCGTTCACCTGTTCAGACTGTGGGAAGTCCTTTACTTGGTCAGTTGAACTGAAGACACATCAGCGAATTCACACTGGAGAGAGGCCATTCTCCTGCTCCGAATGTGGGAAGAGATTCAGTCATCCCACCTTGTGACGCACTACCGAGTTCACACTGGGGAAACTGTTTTAAACAGGCGACAGGCTACAGGCTGGATATTTCACCATCACAGATACTGAATCAAGTTCAAAAGTGACTGTTGGTGCCGAACTCGGTAATTAGTGCTGTTGTTTATCAAACCCAGTTCTGCACTCTGGTCACTGGGCGTGGGAGGTATTCCTCGGCTAATGTTCACGTTTAATGGGACTGGAGTTTAATGGTTTGGATCTGTGACACAGAAATCAGTTCTCATTTAAATTCTGACCACATTGACAGAATCTCCTTTCTCTCCCCTGACTGTCATCTCCTATAACTACCACAAGGCCTAACGTTACACTTCCCTGTTAAGCTTCAGAGCCGACAGTGCTACCGGCCTTTCTGTTGCTGCCGTGCCCCAATGGGTCAACCACCACCCACCCAGCAGTATCAACAAGGTGTTCTGCTGAGGAGAATGCCCACAGGACAGCCCTGCACTGTCTTCCTAATGACCCTTACCTCTGCTGGTGGTCACGCTTCTCCTATCCGAAGCTTGTACTCTGGGTGTGGCCATCTCTTCAGATGTTTCTTTTCAAATCTTCATCTTCTTCTTCTTCTTCTTCTTCTTCTTCTTCTTCTTCTTCTTCTTCTTCTTCTTCTTCTTCTTCTTCTTCTTCTTCTTCTTCTTCTTCTTCTTCTTCTTCTTCTTCTTCTTCTTCTTATTATTATTATTATTATTATTGAAAAATTACACAGGTACATTGAAGTAACAACACTCACAATGCCTCAAAACAAATTATCTTAAAGATTGAACATTTTTGTGAATTAAAAATCCCTACTAAGCAAGAAAAGTGAGAGAAAAAAGAAACCCATTGGGGATACAACCCCGGGGCCAGGCGTCATACAGAAAGCTTCTAAAAATAAACATCAAACCGCCAACAAGAAAGAAAGACATATTAAAAAACGATTAGTTTTCCACTGATAGTGGAGGAAATCTATCAGTTAACTGAAATGATAATAACGAGCAAATGAGCCCCATCTCTTCTCAAAATCAAATAAAGGTTCAAAGGTTCGACTTATAATTTTCTCCAAGCGAAGACACAGGATCACTTGAGAGAACCATTGTGACAAAGTAACAGCTGATATGTCCTTCCATTTCAACAAGATGGCCCTCCTAGCTATTAATGTAACAAACGCAATAACATGTTGGTCAGACACAGAAATACCATGGATATTTTGAGGAATTATTCCAAAAAGCACAGTCAATTTATCAGGTTTTAAGTTGATTCTGAGTGCTTTAAAATTGTCGAAAAGATTGACTTCCAAAACTATTTTAATATAGAACATGACCAGAACTATGTGTCAGTGTAGCTATCTCAGTTTTACATCTATCACAATACTTGTCAACATTGGGAAATATTTTAGAAAGTATCTCCTTCGACAAATGGTAACGATGTACAATTTTAATTTGAATCAGTGAATGACTAGCACAGATCGAAGAAGAGTTAACCAGCTTCAGAATCTGTGTCCAATCCTCCCATATCAACGTCAAACTGAGTTCCTTCTCCCAATCTTGTTTAATCTTAAGTAAAGGACGCTTATCCCATTGTAATAATAAATTCTTCCAATAGAACCTTTCATCGAAGGGTTCTTATTCATAATAATCTCTAATAAGTCAGCCTCCAGTATGTAAGGACAATTACTTAAATATTTTTGAAATTTTTGAAATAATATCTATCTTGAAGGTATTGTAAAAGGTATGAATATGAGAGAGAATACTTATCGAGTAATTGTTCAAAAGACATCATTCTGCCTTCTTTAAATAAATCTAAAAAATAAGTAATACCTTTATTTTTCCAAAGTAAAAAAAAATGGATCGCTCCAGGAAGGTTTAAAAAGGTGATTACGATAAATTATACTTTATCGTATATTATACGATAAATTATACAAAGTTTAAATTTTTTAACATTAAAAAAATTGTGGAACTGGAGCCATCATTCTGCCTTCTTTAAATAAATCTAAAAAATAAGTAATACCTTTATTTTTCCAAAGTAAACAAAAATGGATCGCTCCAGGAAGGTTTAAAAAGGTGACTACGATAAATTATACTTTATCGTGTATTATACGATAAATTATACAAAGTTTAAATTTTTTAACATTAAAAAAATTGTGGAACTGGAGCCAAATTTGCCAAGAGTGCTTAACCACAGGATATAGGTTTAAATGATCAACTTTAGCTAATTGTATAGGTAGAGCAACTCCTAATAACGGGAGTTAAATAAAACTGTTTCACAGCTCTCAGTTCCAGGTTTACCCAAATTGGCCGATCATTCCTATCACCCTAATATAATAAAAAAGGACATATATCGCAAATTAACAGCCCAATAATAAATTCTTAGATTAGGCAAAGCGAGACTTCCGTCCTTTTTCAACTTTTGTAAATGACATTGACTAATTCTTGGTCTTTTATTATCCCAAATAAAAGATAGAATAATAGAACCAATCCCATCAAAATCCCCTGATAGCTGAATAAAATGTGACAACAGTGGCAATAGGAGCTTTATATATCATTTTAATCCAATTATTAAAGTTAATACCAAAACCAAATGTTTCTAAGACATTAAGTAAATATTTCCATTCAACACGATCAATTTTTTTTTCAGCATCCAAAGATACAACGCATTGTGGAGTTTCAGAAGCGGGCGAATATATAATGTTAAATAGTCTCCAAACATTTGAAAAAGAATAACGACCCTTTATAAAGCCTGTTTGAACTTTAAAAATGATTTTACCCAAAGAATCTCCAACTGACTGGCCATTATCTTTGACAGATCTTAGCATCAACATTCAGTAATGAAATAGGTCTGTATGAGGCACAGTCAGTCGGATCTTTATCCTTTTTGAGGATTAAAGAAATAGAAGCCTCATAAAAAGTAGAGGGTAACTCACTTTTCACAAAAGAATCTTTAAGCATCTCCAACGTATATGGGGAAAGCAATTTTCCAATTTTTAAAATAATATTCTACAGGATAACCATAACGTCCAGGAGCCTTACCAGGTTGCATTGAAAAAATAGCCTTATGAATTTCGGATTCAGTAATTTGGGCATCCTAATGACCTACTGGTCTTCCTAATGGCCCTTACCTCTGCTGGTGGTCACGCTTCTCCTATCCAAAGCTTGTACTCTGGATGTGACCATCTCTTCAGATGTCTCATTGATATTATCTTCAGGCTCCCGAATGATCCTGAGTACATCCAACTCCCTGAACCAGTCAGTCAGGCACTGTGATTGGGTGCACTTCATACAAATAATCATGAGGGAAACTGTTAGATCTCCAGAATTCCCACATCTGACAGGAGCAGCATCCCATCTGCTCTGCACTAAAATACACTACTGTGGGTCAGGAAGGAATTAACATATGCAAAAAAAACATCAAACGTGAATGGGTCAATGACAGTGGAAGTAGAGTGAACAATTGTCTGTGTTTTTGCCATGAGGTCGAAGGAATAGAGGCTGCCATTTTTTGAAGCTGCTCTGTAACCCCCATTTTGTGAACTGATTGATGAACTGATTGCTGTGGGATAACTTAATCAGATCAGCTGAACACAAGAAGTTTCTGGTATTCCCATTCGAAGCCTGAAATCACTCTCACATAAACAATGTATTATGTACACTGTCAGGTTTGCAGAAGTAATCTCGTTATCTCTGAACCTGAAGTCACTCTGAGATAAGGTGTGTATTGTATACAGTAGCAGGTTTGCAGAAGGAATCTCGTTACCTATGAACCTGAAGTCACTCTGAGATAAGGTGTGTATTATGTACAGTGGCAGGTTTGCAGAAGGAATCTCGATATTTCTGCCGAGTGTCTGAACCAGAGCTGAAGAGATCAAAAGAAGTCACCTTTGGCAAGACGTTGTGTAGCCTTTGGACTACATCCAGTGGAAATCTGTCAATCAACAACCTGATGAACTTCAGCCAACAAGAATTACATGCATCCTGTGAACTGATAAGAGTTTCTTATCAGAGTTTCTTAAGAAGAGTTTCAAATGCAAAGGTGTGATAACTCCTGAGACTAACCCTCACAAGGAAGAACCCCCAAGGAAGGGACTGGAGAAGAAATGATCGATCATTTGGACAAAATGGGATCCCCTGTTTCAGTGTTGTGAATTTGAGAAGTGTTCTGGGTGTGTATTAGTACAGAGGGAACAGTGGAATTCATCTTTTAAGCTGTTAGCCTGGGTTCAACATAGTTACTTTGTTGTTTGTGCAGGAGCAATAAAGTGCGAGCTGTGATTAATTACGAGTTGCCTGGTGAGTTTCCAAACTGATCTCAGTTGATGAACGGTGAACATATTTTTGCGCCCTGGGCTGCACTCGAAAAGACAGAAAAGTGGTCTGGGACCCTGGTGTCGAGTTGAACCACACAGTAGGTTAGGATATTAAACTGTGAAAGGGAAAGGACAGGAAGAACCCAGGGATTCAGAGGATTTCAGAGATTACTTTCATGGTTAATTATGAGGGAACTGGTCAGATTATGAGGAGTGGTTAGAAAAGTTTGAGAGTCGAGGGTCAAGGATTCTGGAGGAAGAATTGTGAAAAACAGTGAAAATAAATTAAAGACATTATAAGGGATTATAAATGTTATAATGCAATGTTTGTTGGATGATCTAATTGAAGTGAAGAGAGAAAAAACTGAAACTGACAGAAGAATTGTGTAAGTGTAGGGAAGTGTTAGAAATTCTGACGGAGCAGGATCAGGTGAATTTGATCCACATGAGTCAGTTTCAGGCTCAGTGTGAAGCGTTAACAAGAGACACTGAGAAAACTGAAGAGGAGTATAAACAGGAGGATACAGAATTAGAGAAATGAAAAGTCAGGGTCGGGATTTACGGCTGTTGTGAATGTCATGAAGAAATCGGCAGCTGAGAGGAAAGGCTGCGCTGATCGGAAGTGTTTAAAACAGATGGAAAATCTGCAAAGTGAACTCTCAGCTCGGAGAGGAGTGGTATGTGCGAGGACCGACGATGATGGTGATGCAGATCGGGGTGATTTAGCGTATGAAGGGACGCTTGTATCACACACCGGGTTGCTCTCTTCAGTCACCTGATGTAATCGTAGCCTTTGGCCAGGGGCACATATGGTCAGGTAATGCCCAACCGTCATAGATTGTTTCAACTCTTAACCACTACACTGTCCAGCTGGTGGATCAGAAGTGAGGGCAAAGTCACTGCCCATCTGTTCCTGACCTCCAGCTCAACCCCTCTCTCCAGCTCCAAACCCAGTAAGGGGCTCTTTCTGCTCCCTCCCCCATCCTGCCAGCTGCTTGCTTCTTGCTCTTTTCATCAAGGCCCAGCACAGAGAGCAATCTCCATGCTGGCCGTGCCGGGAACCCACTACAGTCGATCTCCATGAGGAACAGCCACGTCTGCCATCCTCTGTCCCTGCACTCCGGGACTAACAGTATAAAAGCCAGGATTATTGTGGAAGTGGGCCGCCTCCCAGCAGGTTTTTCCGAGAGTGAGTGGAACCTTCAACACTCAGTGCCCCAATGGCGCCTGTAGTAATCGAGGGACTGCAGGACACACCAGAGCCGGGGGTGTGGGGCGTGTGTGACACGGTATTCTGTCCCTTTTGACTTGGCCCAATTGAGTGCTGGAGCTGTGAATGAGATAAGATTCTCGGAAACTTTTCCAGTGCATTCAGCAAAGAGGATAAACTCACGGTTATATGAAACGGTGGAGGGGAAGCTAACCCTTCCCTGTCTAACTTCAGCTTTCCCTTCAGGCCTGCCGGAGGAACAGGCACCCGCCCAGGGGGACACTGCGTGATATACAGAAGGCACCAGTAGAAGCTGCTGGACTAATAGAAGTGACAGTGGAGGTTTTGCATAACTGCAGACAGTGGAAAGGGGGGAACCTTCTATGTTTGTGACGAGGTTGTGGCCGGTTTTCCCGAGTGTTTTGGGTCCTACTTTAGATACGCAGAATTGGACTCCGTGACAGAGTAGGAACTGGCCGAGGAACTTGGTATCGCACAGTATCGAGGAGAGCAGAAGGGTGTGTGAAATGATTGATCCATTCAAACCCCACACATGCTGAAGCATGGATCTCAGAAGGATGATGTGAATGAGGGAAAAGGGATTGAGGGAGAAAGGTACAGAGGAGGGTAAGGGGAAACAGGGTTCTGAAACGACCCTATAACAGAACAAGGTGTGCAGTGGCAGACTGAAGGGAGACGGGGATGGGAGTGACCGATCAGGATGAGCTCAACAGCGCCGCCTAATGGCTGGGTAGTCAACGACGCGGTTGGAATATCAATGTTCCCCCGTTATGAATACTGGATCCCAAAGAAATGATACAATTCCGGTCATGAAGATTATTTTGCCATTGATTGCCCACAACCCAGATGGGTTGGGACATGTCAAGATGTAACAATGGCCCATTGCCCCTGGAAGGTCAACTGTGTTGCCTGCAATGTAATGCTCATGGTGCTGATGAAAAAGCCACGACTTGTATCCAGAGTTACCTATGGGGAGTCCAAGTTGAATGTGTGTTCACCACATGGTTGGATGGTGCAGCTGGACCCCTTGTTAACCACCTTAAACCTTGGCCACATTCAGCACAACACTTTGGGAAATAGAAGATATGGTTATTGTAAATGAATTTAATTGACACTCATGTGTGGAAGTTGAGTACCGTTGAAATATATTCGAAACGTTCGGATTTTTAAGGTATTTAATCTTGTTATGTGATAAATGGACCCTGCATAATCCCAGAGTGCTTTGCTGTCTGCTGAGTGAGGGAGTGGAAGGAGGCATGTGATGTTCTGATCATTGTTCATTGTGGATCTGGAAAGGTCTCCACATTGTGTGTCCTTGAATAAAAGTATTGCAGTCGGTAAGTAGAGGAGCTGACACCCAGAATAGCCTGAACATTTGTATAAAAGCGAACTTTGCAAGCGGTAAAAGATCCATCTATTCTGAAGAGTTGAGATGCCTTTCTCCTTGTAAGTAATAAGCGCACTGTTGAACGTTGTTTTTTTTCTGGTACTTAGGTCTAAGACCTGGCGAAAAGTACCCAACAAAATGTGGAGGTTCCAATTTGTTTGTCTGGGGATAATGATCTCCGAGTTGTCAGTTCCTGTTCACCTTTAGTGATTATTTTTTGTTCCGGGTCAGACCTCGGAATACTGGTGTTCCCGAGGCTTCAAGGCTCGAGTCAGTACTTTATACTTTACTATACTTTATTGTCACCAAACTATTGATACTAGAGTGTACAATAATCACAGTGATAATTGTTTCCGCGCTTCGCGCTCCCTGAAGTTCAAATCGAAGTAAATATAATAAAAATTTAAATTATAAATCATAATTAGAAAATAGAAAATGTATAATTATATATATAATTATATAATTACATATAGTATAACGTCAGTATAATTTAAAGGATAGTGTCAGTGATACATGGAAGTGTAGATCATTGTCTGGATCGCACTAAATGATTGTTCATCAGAGAGAGGCGGGTAGTTATTTATTGCCTGTAAAACAAGAAAAGTAAATAGAAGTTTCAGTACCAGCCGAGTGACATTACAGAAGGTTTTGAACCACACAGGACGCTGTGACGCAGAAGCAGTGAAGTCACTGATCAGGGATTCAGTGGGGTGTGAAGAAAAAGGTCAGTGGGAGATACGACAGGATGCATCTTTCACTGATCCTGACAGAGAAACTACACACACAAAATCCTGGAGGAACTCGGCATGCCAAGCAATATCGATGGAACAGTGTACAGCCGCTGTTTCGTGCCCAGTCCGTTCAGCAGCATCGAGGGGCTGACTGGTTTATAGGCATTGAGTAGTATGGATGTAGCAGTTTCAGTTCCACTGTGAAAAGCTGGCTAAAGGAAACATTAAACAGGAGGAAGCACCCAAGTAGCTAAGCCCGACGGGGAACGACTGGAGAAAGAGTGCAGTGAATAAAAAATTACGCTGAATGTAATTCAGAAATCGGCACATAAAAAATGAACACAACACTGGAGAGCAGACAAAGTGCTTAAAGCAAATTTAAACGCTTTAGAAAGGTCAGAATTTAGGTGTGAAAAGTGGCCAGATGAGAGTGTCCGTAAGAGAGGGAGAGAGAGAGAGAGAGAGAGAGAGAGAGAGAGAGAGAGAGAGAGAGACGAGACGAGAGAGAGAGAGAGAGAGAGAGAGAGAGAGAGAGAGAGAGAGAGAGAGGAGAGAGAGAGAGAGAGAGGAGAGAGAGAGAGAGAGAGAGAGAGGAGAGAGAGAGAGAGAGAGAGAGGAGAGAGAGAGAGAGAGAGAGAGAGAGAGAGAGAGAGAGAGAGAGAGAGAGAGAGAGCCGAGAGCGAGAGAGAGAGAGTTCACTGGAATAGTTTCTACAATCAGAAGTTACTTATCTAGGATATACCCAATCCCAGGACAGGAGGCCATTGATTAAGATATCTGTTAAAGCCCAAAGCCAGCGACTCACAGAGAACTGAAACACTTTCTAAGAATGATATCTGATATTGTAGACGATGGATTTTAGATTGTGCAGGTATTGTTAGGTCCACCCTTGTGGTGTCAGAGGCAAGCGACCTACGCAGTTGGTCCTGATGACATCTCCCACTTTGGGTATAAGAATGTATTAGACATCATTTACGTGCTCTCACGATGGGCTGAAGCATTTGTTTGTAGAAAAAAAATGATGCAGCTGCAGCAACGAAATGTTTGTTAAAGGAAGTAACCCGCGATCTGGAATCCCCTGGAAACTATCCAGTGACAACGGTACTCATTTCACTGGTAAAGTCATTGAAGATGGATGCAAAGCCTAACAAGCGGGTCAAAATTTCCATTGTCGCTCCCATCCACAGTCGGAGGGTACGAGTCGAAATTATGAACGGAATCATTAAGAATATACTTAGGAAGCTTTGTGAGGAAATGAGACTAAAGTGGAAATAGGAGTTGCTTTTGGCTCTGATGGCTACAGAAGCCACTGCCAATGGAACCATTGGGCTGTCCCCACATGAAATCACAACGGACTGCCGTCTGATGCTCCATCAGGAATTAAACAAGTGCATGTACACCACTTGGATGAGAGCATGTTCAATTATCGTATCGCCTGAAAAAATCACTAAATATCATCAGCAGGTAAGAGAGGCCCAGCAAACTGTAGAGACCGTCAAATGCTACCACAGTGAACCGGTGACTACGTGGTGGTGCGGACATTTAAAAGGGAGATGTGTTTGGAGCCTCGGTTTGAAGTACCATTTCCGGTATTGCTGGTCACTAATCATGGTGAGAGAAAGGCCGTCGTGGATTCACGCCTCTCACTGCAAGAACGTGCTTGACGACGGGAAAAGATAAAACCACTGACAGACCGAAAGGTGTCGATGGATTAGCTCTTGTCCTTTCCCGGACAGATGTGGTCGCCACAAACATTCAAACTGCTGAGTTTGTATGGGTGTGCTGGCACATGTAGAAATGGATGTGTCCCGTTTAAATGTGATCTTCAATAAAATACAGATGAACTGTTACTTTAACTGGTCCAGGTCCTCAGGCAGGATATGTTTGGGTTCTAGCACAGGGCTGATGGGACTTGAAAACATCGACCCCCTTTCTTTCCCTTATCAGTACAGTCAGAATGTCACTTTTTCTGGATGAAGATATAAATTTGAAAACGAGTGTTGTAGAGAATGATTTGCCCCAGGACAACAATGTTAACCAAGGTTAAAAAGACTTGGTGATGTCCTCATAGAAACGTAGAAAGATAGAAAACCTACAGCACATTATAGGCCTTTCGACCCATAATGCAATGCCGAACATGTAACTACTTTAGAAATTAAGTCAACTCCGATCCTCTCAACATAAATACGATTAAAGCTGAAAAAAACAATAAGCCTGGCACAGGGCCATATTACATCATATGAAAATATTGAATAAATGGTCTCCATATCTTTTCAAATTTAATAGAAGTATCGAATACACCACTTCTAATTTTTTCTAAATTTAATCATAACATAGTTTGAGAAAGCCAATGAAATACAGTGGGAGGATTAATTTCCTTCCAATTCAACAAAATAGATCTTCTAGCCATCAAAGTGAGAAAAGCAATCATTCGACAGGCGGAAGGAGATAAATGAAGTGAGTCCATCATCGGTAAACCAAAAATTGCGGTAATAGGATGGGGTTGTAAATCGATGTTCAGTACCGCGGAGATAATATCAAAAATATCTTTCCAATATTTTTTCGGATCGGAGTTGACGACATTGATGTTTATGTATTCTTGTGAGATATTATAAACAGCCCCTTTTTTTTCTCTCTTTTTTAGTTTTCCTTTTTTTTTCTTTTTTTGCTTCCTTTTTTCCCCCTTAGATATTAGATTAGTAGGCTAGTCAATTTTGCATATATATATTTTTTTCTTCTTTCTTTATATTACATATTATGAAATATCTAGATTTACTTTGTTCATATATATACTATATGGTTCATGTTTCGGGAAAACTTATTTATACTGTATTCATTGCTTTTGTATTCTTTCATGTGTAATGGGAATTTGTATGTTTGTAATCCCTTTATTAATATATCAAGTGTATTTTGTTCATAATATTATTAATACTAATAATAAGATTGAAAAAGAAAAAGAAAAAAGAAATTAAGTCCGGTTACCCATAGCCCTCTATTTTTCTAGCTCCGTGCAACTAACCATGAGTCTCTTAAAATACCCTATTGTATCCGTCTCCACCACCATCGCCGGCAGCTAATTCCACGCACTCCACACACAAAAAAACTTACCCCTGACATCTCTTCTGTACCTTCTTCCAAGCACCTTAAAACTATGGCCTCTCCTGTTAGCCATTTCAGCCCTGGGAAAAAGCCTCTGACTATTCACATGATAAATGTCTCTCATCACATTATGCACATCTATCAGGTTACCTCTCATCCTCCGTCGCTCTAAGGAGAAAAGGCCAAGTTCACTCAACCTATTCTCTAAGCCATGCTCCTCAACCAAGACAACATCCTTGTGGATCTCCTCTGCACCCTTTCTATAGTTTCCCATCATTCCTGTGGTGAGGTGAGCAAAGCGCTCCAAGTGGAGTCTGCCCAGGGTCCTATATAGCTGTACCGTTACCTCTCGGCTCCTGAACTCAATACATTCTTAACCTCACAGGGAAGGTGACACTTGCCAAGGAAATCAGCAAGGCAGCTCCGGAGCTCATTAACATGGCAGCAGCATTGGAAAAGTTAGCAAATGAAATTACTTATACTCTCGAACAAACCCTACAAGCAATATCTAAATTGTTGGCGAAATCGGTGACGGTTCGTAAAGTGGCATTGCAAATCCGAATGGCTTGGACTTTGTTTTCGCGGGGAAAGGGGCCACGTGTGTCCTGATTGGCCAAGACCGTTGCACGTACACATGACGAATCAGGAGAATATACTTCACGTAACAGCTCACATCCGTGAGGGCACCGAGAAGCTGAAGGAAGAAGGAGACCATTTCCATCATTACAACCCCCAGGAAGCTGTCGGCCGTCTGGGATGGTGGACTGCTGCCCTGCATTATGGAAAGACTTCTGGTATTATAATATTAGCAGCCACCATCTTGTAATTTTGTGTAGGACTAAAGAGATGATATTGAAAATGGGTACCCTTTGATGCGGACTCGGAAAAGAAGATAGTGCTGACTCAAAGGCGGGAATGTGTAAAATATATTCGAACCTTTGTCATGTAACAGAATGGAACCTGTAAGATCCCACAGTTGTTTGCTATATGCTGAGTGTGTACTTGACAGGCACCATGTAATTGATCACTGTTCACTGTGTAACTGAGAGGAGGTTGATATGCACTGGAGCAGCCACCGGCAGAACAGATGACAGCCAAAGCACAGACTGACAATTTGTATTGAACAGCAAACTTCGTAAGCTGCAAAGCAGAAGCGATCTCTCGCCATGGAGAGTGGAGATGCTTCTCATTACAGCTCGCAGTAAGCATGACTCTGAACAGATCCACTGTGTGTTTCTGGTTCTTTGTTGACAGACCCGGAGAAATTCACACGACATACAGATGGCAATGAACAGCAGAGCCAGATCCGGGTCTCAGTTGCTTTGGGGTTGCACACTGATTTGAGGTTTGAATGAGGGTTTGCCGGTCAGCAGAGATTTATGGGTGTACACTGATTTGCAGATACTGTATATGCAGAGTTGGGTGTGTTGGCGGATTCGGGGGTGAACCCTGACTTTGAGGAGCTGTTGGATTTGGAGATGTGTCGAATCACAAGGTTGTTTCTTTTAAAGATAAATGCGATATGAACTTTGACCTCTGTACTTGCTTTTTTTAATAATGTAAGCCACCCTTTTCTGAACTATTTGAAATGATTCTTGCGCTGGGATAAACTAATGTGCATGTTGGAAAATCAGTGGGTTCGGGTGCGCAACGGATTCGGGGGTGCAGACGGATTTTATAATATGTACCGATTTAGGAGTGCTTTGGAGAATATGGTGGGTGAACAGGGATTTGGGAATGTGGACAGGAATGGGTGTTTTCTAGGTAATATTGGGATGCATGCGGATTGAGGGCACACATTTATTTGTGTGTCATTGCGAATTTGAGTGTGTGCAGATGTTTGGGAATGTCGGTGGATTTCAGGGTGCATACGGATTTTGGGGATCGGTGGTTTTGGAGCACACATTGGGGGTGTGTATGTATTTCAGGGTTCTGAGGATTTGGTGGGGTGACGACTATCAGACTTGTTATATTTAGAGATAATTCATTAATAAATGCATTTTGAACGTTGAAGTTTGCTCTTGCTATTTTCTAAGGCGGAGGCAGCCGTTTTGTGAACTATTCCACATAATTTTGCTGAGATGATCCAATGTGCAAGTGTGTCTGCTGATTTGGAGCTCTGACGAATCTCAATGTTGCTTCATTTGTACACAGATTAATCATGAATGCAATTTGAATTCTGACCTCTGCTCTTGATTTTTATGGTTCAGGCAGCCATTTTGTGAAGTGTTTGTAATGAGAGTTCGAGAGCATGTGCAGTTTGCGGGGACAGATGAGAAGGGACTGAACCGAAGGGATAAATTGAACTCGAGGTCTGTGGATACGTGTATAGTCAGACAGGGTCAGGCAGAGACAATGGGTCGATCCACACAGAGACACAGAAACACGCTACACACTTTCTTATCCGCCTCTCCAGCGCTCCGCCGTGTTCTTTAACACATACGTGGTGATACGATTGAAACATACGCAGCCCCCTACTAGACTTTATGGCCATGTATTAGGGTTAAGGGTGGGTCCTGGACGAGGACCGAAATGTTCTGACTGTGACTAAATCACTGAAGATGCGGAGGGTTCTGTGGATATGGAAGTGTTTATTTACCATCACAAGCAGATCTTTTCTTGGCGACCCCCTCGTTAGAGTCCCGCAGACACAAACTAATCCAAGTGTGTGTACTCTCGAGGAGAATGGTAACAGTAGGTGATTCAATATAATTATACAAGCTACAATGACACAATTTACTTCAATATTCTGTGTGTCTCAGTTGGCTCCACTGAAGTACATATTTAAACTGGGAGCACATTGAATTGATAAGTAACCACTGAAGGTTCAGTCACCTTTGTTGGGACAAAATAATTCACACAAACTGTCCAAACATTGCACTAGTTAATTATTTAATCGCAATCTGTCACCACGGGGATTGCACCTGCCTGACATAATTGTTTTGTAAATAATTTTAAAACATTTATTTTTAAATCTGTTGAAATGTGTCCCTGTGGAGTCGCTAAATGGTATTAAAAACCGCAGGCATGTGCTGCCTTTATATTTCATTCCGAGACATCGCCTGTAGCACAGTGGGGACAGGTCACTGGACAGAGAAAATGCCTGCATTGTTCGATAGGTACGAGAGTGTGGTGAAAATATTGTACGTGTTCATCGCCGTCATTGGAGTTCCTGGTGAGTGAGCAGAGCAATTCATGTTTGGCATTTCTGTGTGTTAACCACGTGAATCTGTTTATGATCATTTGACCAGCTTCTAACTAGATGATCATTGGGAAATATCCGTCAGAGATACTGATCCTGTCAGTTCAACACTCTGATTTATCATATTTAATGACAAGCGGAGCTAAACTCCTGTCTCTCATCTAACTCACGGGATTGACTCGAACGTTGTTCTTGACTTCAATGACACCTTGGGAGAAACACTGGTCCTGTGTTTGGCGTCTCCCTGTGGAGTTGGTCACAGTCGGATCACATTGCCTGTCAGTCAATAATTGAGTCTGATCACCTGAACCAGTGTCCGCGGATCTGCTGACGAGAGTTATCGAATTGAGCTGCGCTGTAGAATTAATCCATTAACGGAGCCGCTCAACCTCAGGTTACTGAGTTGTTCCTGCTTTCCCTCTGAGACGCGTCGTAAATTGGGGCACCGCTTCGTCCTGTTGAAAAGTCTCGGCCCAAAACCGAAGTTTGTTCAATTCCACGGATGCTGGCGGACTTGCTGAGTTCCTCCAGTATTTAGTGTGTGTTGCTCCCCTCTGTATCCCTTCCCGGCCCCATCAGATGCTTAGTTTCCAAGGGCCTGGTCAGTCACGGTTAAATCAGTGAAACCGGCCACGTTAATGACTGAAATGGGGATCAGCACCGATCGTTGTTGTTCATGCATATCGCTTTTATCGCCGACGATTCCCCACACATCGTCTTATCTCCACACTGAAGAAGGCAGGTCAGAGACAGTGTGACCAGTGTCTGATGTTAGATTAGCAGCCGTTCACAGACTGTGCTGCTCCAGATCTAAAGCTGAAACCCAATCCCCTGAGGAAAGGGGTCAGTAATGCCCAGTATCTGTTCCTCTTTCTCTCTCTCTCCCTCTGTCTTTTTCCAGTGAATGTAGTGGCGATCGTGATCCTGTCCCGGGGAAAGTGCGGCTTCTCTACCTGCACCACTCGCTACCTGGTGACCATGGCAGCGGCGGATCTACTGACCTTTGTTAAAGGAGGTCATTTTCATTCAAATCAAATGGTATTACTTCCGGTGGAGTTTTCTGAGCATCACCCCTGTGTGCAGTGTTATCGATGTCATGAGGTTCACCGCCACACACTGTTCTGTCTGGTTCACCGTCACTTTCACCTTTGATCGGTTTGTCGCCATTTGCTGCCAGAAACTGAAAACAAAATATTGCACCGGGAAAACTGCGGCTGTGGTTCTGACAACAACCGGTGTACTGTCCTGTCTGAGAAACGTTCCCCGATACTTCAATACGTAAATGTTCTCTGTCGGACAACTGGTTCTATTGAAGTACATATTTACAGTGGAAGCACATTTAATTGATAAGACACCTCGGACGGTTCGGTCACCTTTGTTGTAACAAACTAACTCCCACAACTGATCTAAATATTATTCATTAATTTAATCACAATCTGTCATCGCAGGGACTGCAGCTGTCTGATGTAATTGGTTTCTAAATAATTTAAAAACCTTTATTTTTCAATCTGTTGAAATCTGTCCCTGTGGAATTACTAAATGGCTTTAAAAACCCCAGGCATGTGCTTCCTTAATGTTTCATTCCGAGAGATCGCCTGTCGCACAAAGAGACAAATCACTGGGCAGAGAAAATGTCTGCAATGTTCGATAGGGATATCAGTGTAGAGAAAATATTGTACATGTTCATTGCCGTCATTGGAGTTCCTGGTGAGTGAGCAGAGCATTTCATGTTAGTTATTTCTGTGTGTTAACCGGTGTGAACCTGTTTAAGATAATGTTACAAGCTTACAACCTGATCATTATTGCGCAAATACCCATCGGAGATATCGATCCTGTCAATTTCACATTCTGAATGTTCCGATTTAATAACAAGTGGAACTAAGTCTATGTTTCTCCTCTAACTCACGGGAACGAAGAGAACGCTGTTCTTGCCTTGAATGACTCATTGTCCAGAGATGTCCCAGTGCTGGGGCCAGGGATCTCTCCGGGAAGTTGTGACTGGGAGATGTTTGCATTTTGAAGCATACTTTTCCTAAGTTATTGATCAGAGGGAAACCCTAGTCATGCGCTTCACGTCTCCCTGTGGAGTCTGTCACAGTCGGCTCCCACTGTCCGTTGGTCAGTTATTGGGTCTGATCGCCTGAACCAGTGTTCGCGGATCTGTTGCCGTGTGTTATCGAATTAAACTGCGCTGTAGAATTAATCCATTAACGGAGCAACTCAGCCACAGGTCACTAAGTGTTTCCTTCTTTCCCTCTGAAACCCGTCATAAATCGGGGCAGCGCTTCGTCCTGAAGAGGGTCTCGATCCGAAACGAAAGATAATTCGATTCCATGGATGCTGCCTCACCTGCTGAGTTCCTCCGGTTTTGTGTGTGTTGCTCCTCTCTGTATCCCTCCTCGGCCTCATCAGATGCTGACTTTCCAGAGTCCTGGTCAGTTACACTTAATTCAGTGAATCCGGCCCCATCAGCGACTGGAATCGGGATCAGCACCGATCGTTGTTGTTCATGCAGATCGCTTTTATCGCCAACGATTCCCCACACATCGTCTTATCGCCACACTGAAGAAGACAGGTCAGAGACAGTGCGACCCATTTCTGGTGTTAGATTATCAGCCGTTTACAGGCTAAAGCCCGTTCCCATGTTAATTCCCGGAGAATGTTTTCAGTAATGCCCAGTGTCTGTTCTCTCTCTCTCTCCAGTGAATGTAATGGCAATTGTGATCCTGTCCCGGGGAAAGTGCGGCCTCTGTACCTGCACCACTCGCTACCTGGTGGCCTTGGCAGCGGCGGATCTACTGACCATTGTCACCAGCGTTATTTTGATTTTAATCAGAACGTATTACTTCCCGTGGAGTTTTCTGAGCATCACCCCTGTGTGCAGTGTTATTGATGTACTGAGGTTCACAGCCACACACTGTTCTGTCTGGTTCACCGTCACTTTCACCTTTGACCGGTTTGTCGCCATTTGCTGCCGAAAGCTGAAAACAAAATATTGCACCGGGAAAACTGCGGTTGTGGTTCTAACAACAACCGGCGTACTGTCGTGTCTGAGAAACGTTCCCCGATACTTCACAGTGGAACCTGTAATAATAATCGACAATGTACCGTGGCTCTGTATTATCAAGGACAATTATTTCACTGACCCCTGGTGGGTGGGTTATGACTGGCTCGATACGGTTTTAACTCCGTTCCTCCCTTTCGCTGGGATCCTGCTGCTCAACGCTCTGACAGTCAGGCACATTTTAGTGGCCAGTCGGGTCCGTAAGGGGCTGAAGGGTCAGAGCAAGGGGGAGAATCGCAGTGACCCGGAGGTGGAGAGCAGGAGGCGTTCTGTGGTTTTACTCTTCACCATCTCCGGCAGCTTCATCCTCCTGTGGATGACACTGGTTGTAAATTTCATATATTATCAGGTCTCAGGAAAAGGAATCGATTTCAATGATTCTGAATCGATCTTTCAGTACGTCGGGTATTTCCTGATGGATTTCAGCTGCTGCACGAACACATTTATTTACGCGGTGACTCAGTCGATATTCAGGGAGCAGGCGATCAGCGCGGTGAAATATCCCGTCACTTCGATGCTTCAGTTGATTAATGGCGCCGCATCATGAGTAGTCGCTCACCAAATTCACCGTCAGAATTTCCCACAAGACGGCGCGGGGCGAGTCAGATGCACATTTACTAACCCAATGTGAATCACACCATTCCCCGCCATCTCCTTGAATGATTGGCTAAGTTAAGAAGTAGGTCAGGCTATGGATTTACCACGAGTGACACTCCAACTTAAAGGCGCATTCCCGTTATCAGCAGGTTGGGACTGTGGTGCAGAGAACTGGGAAATAAAATCCTCACCGCTTCTGTCTTCTAACGAAAGCTAAATTACCCCCAACAAATCCTATCAATTATAGGTAATGAAACATAATACTGCGAATTTAATTAAAGACACACCCATGACTTAAGAAAGCGGTTAAATGAAATCAATCAATCAAGACCGCCAAAATGGAAATGAAGCCTGCATGATTTCTTTCCTGATATCCTTCACCTGTGTTCAACCGTTTCATAATGAGAAAACCTACACGATCCGGAAGCATGTTTTGCAACATGACAAAAAGAATATTTAAGCATGGTAAGTCATGGCGATATAATTCCTTCCCTCCTTGTTTCTCTCATAAACCCAGCACTTTCATGTTCCCATTCTAGTTCGTGTCAATATAATTCCGTCCGTTCTTGTTTTACCCCTTTCTCCCCATACACCCAACACGTTTATGTATTCTGTAAAGGTGTACCCATTTTCCCATCAGTCTTCCCATCAGCTCCTAATTCTCAACATACATAACTCTGACCTTCTGATTTGTTAAATGAAGGGACTTTATCCACAGTTGAGCTTTTGTAACTTACAGTCAACCCACTCATTCCCCTCAATACCTCTGTGTGCAGGGACCTAAAAGAAGAAAATATATAAACAAGTACTTGAATATGAATTAACGCCTGGTGAGTTTCCAACAGTAAATCTGACCGACTGCGAGAATAACCTGTTTAAGAGTCATCAAAACATAAAAGTAATCTGAACAATTATAACGTTACGTGGGAAGAAATTTCTCCACCAACCTTAAGCCTAAAATGATGACAACCAATTCAGCTGTAGAAACTGATAAATGTTTGCAAATAAATTTCTCTATCCTTGTCTATACTTCAGGCACATTAAATGGGCTACTCCAACATTCCCAGTTCAATTATCTTTCGTTCCATCTGTAAAAATGTTAAAAACTTGACATGATTAGTGTAACGCTTAGGACTATCGGTTTGTATTCGTCCAGGGGGAAATCCGTCCACCCGCCAAACCGTGTCTCCCGTTTGCGTGGATGCTGTGTAATGCACACTGGTACAAACTCGCACACAGAATATCAGACAGCACACAATGTACGTTTACAGATTACTCTTTATAAATTTTACTGGAACTAGGTAATTAATAGCGATACAATATAAAAGGAAAGAAATGGGCGCCAAAACTTTTTTTTTTAGAGTTCAATCATTTCGTGCACAACCGTTGGAGCTCAATTATCGAAGCCTTCTGTCCACCATTAGATCTTCTCCGACCTCCTCGACCCGCCGCCTGGGACCAACCTGGGACCAAAGGGTCCAGCACGTCCTTCCTCTTCGGGTCTCCTCCCGAAAAACCCGCGCACTGACTCCAGGCTCCCGCAAAGACAGAAGGAACAACAAAGCTTCCAGTGGTTAGTTCCTCCGTTATCAATAATTATAACCCAAACATTTCAACTAAAAAGGGCATTACCAAATCAGTTACCTACAAAGAAGCCTTTTCATTATAACGTTACAGAGAAGCCATTTTATATATGCAGTTAACAGTTAACATTACAGTTAATAATCTGAGAACCGTGCATCCTCCCCCAACCGAATTAAGTCATGCCCTCATGACGTTCAGATAATTCGCCAACCCCTCCTGCAGAACACACCGCCCAACCCAAGTGCAGAAAGCGGTGGCATAACTCCCTAAAACAGTGGAGATCACACCCTGTTCCCCAGGTGCCACATAGGCCAATCTATCGGGGGGATGGGGGGGTGGTGGGGGTGCCTACTTCCCTGAGGCCTGCGCACTCCCTCTTCTAACTCCTCCCCCTCGGACAGTACGGAAGACCCATAGGAACTACCAGGCGAACCCTTCCGTGAGCGGTCTCCCAAACCCCTCTGCACCTCGGAACCCACTTCCTCTTGCTTGGGCCCCACGTCGTTTATTCCAACACCCTATGGTACCCCCCGACTGCCCATCTCTAGCCCCCTTACCCCGTCTAACCCAGTGGAAGAAGGACCGGGAGCCTCCCGCTCCATGACGGGGGCGTCAGCGAACGGCAGCATGTACCAGTCGTCCGAGTCATCATCCTCCGAGTCAGTGTCTCTCACAGGGTTTGGGCCCAGGCCTGACTCTCTTGCAGAGTCCTGGTACTACGTGCAACAGGCACCTCGGGCTCCCACTCTACCTGTACATCTCACCCCAGGGCCAACAGGTGATTCCGATGGAGAATCTTGACGGGCCCCCTCCCATCCCTGGGCCTCACCCGCAGAAACGGTAGATTTGGCATCTGACTCTCTACTACAAAGGGCGTGCCCGACCAACGATCAGCCATCTTGTGTTTCCCAGGTAGATCCAAATTCCTAATGAGGACTCGATCTCCCGGCAGTAGTTGGGAGAACTTCACCTTCTTGTCATACCTCCTCTTATTTCCCCGATTCTGCTCGGCGCCCGCCTCCCTAGTCAGCTCATAAACTCTTTGTAGTCCTTTCTTAATATCAGACACATACTTCAAGTAGGGAGTCGGCGATACGTTACCTGCATCCGTCCCAAAACAGAGGTCAATGGGCAACCTTGCCTCGCGCCCAAACACCAAATAGTCGGACGAGTATCCGGCAGCTTCATATCGGGTGCAGTTGTAACAGTGAACCAGATGTCCAATATGTTGACTCTATCAACTCTTTTTGCTAATCTCCAGAGTTCCCAGCATGTCCAGCAGCGTCCAAATAAACCTCTCCGGTTGGGGATCGCCCTGCGGATGATGGGGCGTAGTCCTCGATTTCTCAACCCACAACATACTCAGTATCTCGTAGATGAGCTTACTCTCAAAGTCTCGTCCCTGGTCACTATGTATCCGCCGGAGAAGGCCAAAATGCACAAAAAACTTCTCCAAAAGCAGTTTCACCACCGGAGTCACACTTCGCTGCTTGGTAGGGAACGCTTGAGCATACCGGGTGAAGTGGTCTGTGATGAATAAGACATTCCCCGTATTGCTGGCATCGTGTTCTATGGCCAAGAATTTCACACACACCAGGTCCAGCGGCCGCTCACTTTGCAAACGTGACAACGGAGCAGCCTGCACAGGCAGCGTCTTCCGGCGTATGCAGCGAATGCACGACTGGCAATACTCTTCCACCTCCACCTTCATTCGGGGCCAGTAAAACCTATCTTTGAGCGATCCATAGATCTACTCCACCCCCACATATCCAGAATCATCGTTCAGGGACTTCAGCACAATCTTCCGATACTTCTCGGTCAGGGGGTGACGTGATCCGGTATAACAATTATTTCCTCAACTTCAACTGAGGTCATTCCCTCAATAACGGAGGCACTGAAGCGGGTTTTGTCTTCTCCGCCCACGCCAGATCACCCATTTCCACCGCGCACCAAACAGTGCCAAAGCCCGGGTCATCCCGCTGAGAAGCTGCCTCTTCCCCCGGCCTTAATTCCGGAAACTGTTTAGTCTTCAGTGCAGTCAGGTCACAGTAAACAGGGGGTAGGTCGTCATCAGAAGCCCCCAGTGGGTCCACTGCTCGTTCCGGCTTCCCCTTTTCCTCGGCCTTCACGGTGATAGCAAACTGACACATGGCATTCACCCCAGGGGCAAGAACGCTCTCCCACTCCTCGTACGTCTCTTGTTATTCATGGTCCCGTGGTCACAAAGCATCCGCATCGAGATTCCTGCTCCCCGGCTCGTACTTCAGGATGAAATCATACACCGACAAAGCTGCCAACCATCGATGGCATTTAGCATCCAGTTTCTCCAAAGTCAGGTTACAAGTAAGTGGGTTGTTGTCCGTCCTCACCTCAAACCTGGCTCCGGAGAGATAGTCTCTCAGCTTATCCACCACTGCCCACTTCAACGCCAGGAACTCCAGCTTATGGGTGGGACAGTTTCTCTCGGAGACCGACAAACTCCGGCTGACAAACGCGACAGGTCTCAACCCGGTGCCCTGGTCCTGATACAAGACGGCCCATAATCCCTCTCGGCTGACGTCGTGTGTAGTACACAGGGTAATCGGGTGACCGCAAAAGCCAGCAGCGGTGTCTGGGTCAGCAACTCTTTCAGCGATTTAACAGCCTCCGAACATTTCGTATCCCACCTCTGTCCGAAGGGCTCCGACGGTCCGAGATATTCTCCAACATCCCGTCCCTCTTTTCCTTTCTTCCCCAAGGGAGGGTAACCACGCAGAAGCTTGTTCAAAGGGTGACTCACTTTGGCGTAGCCCTTCACGGATCTCCGATAATAACCACAGAACCCCAAGAACGAGCGCAGAGCGCTCACAGTCCGGGGCCTTGTCCACGTCGTCACCGCTTCTATCTTAGCCGGGTCGGTAGCTACTCCATCCCGCGAGATTATGTGTCCAACATAGCTAACAGACGTGTTGCAGAGCAGACACTTGTCCAGGGAGAGTTGTAACCCTTCCTTCTTCAGCCGACATAGCACCTTCAGTAATCTCGCTTCCTGTTCTTCCAAGGTGGATCCAAACACTACCAAATCATCCAAATACACCAACACTTCATGCAAATTCATATCCTCCACCGTCTTCTCCATGACCCCCTGGAAGGTAGCAGGGTTCCCGATATACCCTCGGGCATCATTCCGAACTGGAAAACCCCATAGGGAATATAAATGCCGTCTTCTCTTTCTGTCCTGAAATGCCGTCTTCGTCTGTCCTGACGAAGGGTCCCGGCCTGGCCTGATGCGTTCCGCCAGCATCTTGTGTGAGTTGCCGTTTTCTCTTTGTCGGCCTCACTCATCGAGATCTGGTAGTATCCACTCCTCAAGTCCAGCACACTAAACCACTTCGCTCCACTCAGACAGGCCAACGCGTCTTCGACCCTGGGGACCGTATACTGGTCCGAGGCAGTGCGCCGGTTCAATGTCTTATACTCCAGAGACATGCGTAGCTTTCCGTTCTACTTCCGGGCCACCACTAATGGGGACGCATAGGGGCTTCGGGACTCAGTGATGATTCCAGCTTCCTTCAACTTGCACAAGTGCTGCCGCACGTCTTACACATCTGCAGGGGCCAGTCGCCTCGACCTCTCTCTGAACGGAGTGTCCTCAGTCACTCGGATGGTATGGCGAGAGTTCTTGGAACAACCGACTCAAACTCGGCAAGAGAAAAATAAATCTTCCAGCTTCAACATCTCCACATGCCTGCGTTTCCACTCCGGCGGCACAGGAGAGTCCCCAAAGTTAAAGGCCTCAGCGATCAGCTTTCCTCTGTTTTCCTGTCCTTCCCCCTTAGTGGGCCTCACAGGTGCGCTAGACATTACCATCACCGGGAACAAATGCCCCAGCGGCATCCCTCTCTTAAAGGTGATTTCTCTCTTCGTAGTGTTCCTGACACTCACAGTTATCCGCCTCGCATCTACCACCGAGGGCCTCGGCACTTCGGGCCTCACCAGCACCCAAGCCGGAAATCGTGACTCCCCCTCGAGATCTTCCTGGGCGTCCACTAAAAGGGCCTCGCCATCAGGCACTCCGGGAAATCTGGGGAAGATGTCCCATCACTCTTGCTACTTCCCCGGGCCCTATTATCACAGGCTTCGACTGGGTGCACCACACAGTCCCTCGTTTAAATTCAGTCTCCGGCCCGGGTCCCCCAAACAGTTCTCACTCGCCCTCTCCTGGCAGGCCCCCATGAGACTCCGCACCACAGGGGTGTTGGTCCCCACCAGGATTGAAGCACCCCCGCCCCGTCTCAACCGGGTCCGGACAAACCAGCACCAACGTCTCCAAAACCTCAGACACTCCCACATCGGCTTCTGAAATCTCCAGTTTCACTGACAAATACCCGTCATTCGGATAATCCCCAGCACTGACGCCCCAGATCTTCAGTGCACGGAATGGGGTTAATGGCAAATGCTTTAAGTATTGATTGTAAAACGGTACGGTATAGTAGTGTGACCTGCGACCCGGTGTCAGTATGGCTTTAGCATGGATTCCCTGTATCCATAGTGACACACTGCAGCGGGGTCCCACTATTCCTTCCAGAATCGGGTCTTCTGCTTTCAGGGGTTCCTTGGTACATTGCTGGGAACGTGTTCGCCTAGAGACAGCAGGTCGTTCCCTCACTGGGTCCCCTCCAAGTTTCCCGACACCTCTCCCTTCTTGGATACCCGGGGACTCGCCCTCCTTGAGGTTTCCGGCCGCACACATTCGCGCCAGAAGTGACCCTCCTCCCCGCAGTTATAGCACACCCCCCTGCCTTTCACAGTCTCTCCGGAAGTGTCCCTCTTTCCCACAGTTATAGAACACGCTATTAGTCGCCCCTCTTCTCGCTGACCTCCCGCCACTTGCAGCATGCTGCGCTGTCCGTCCTCTGGGGGGCGAAGCCTGCCCTACCGACCCCTCAGCCCTCAGCTCGGCCACCACCTCCTTCAGTTGCCGGGTGGAGCCCGATTCTCTTCCGTCCCCACCGGGGCTACAACTGAGGATCTCACCCTGCTGACAGAATCCTCCCGAGGCCTCAACGCGCACTCATCCCCCCTCACATCTCTGATCAGTTGAACGAACGTCGGAGGAGGGAGCGTTTTATAAGACTGCCGGAGACTCCAAGCAATCTTGTCCTCGGACTGGGTACCCCGAAATTCCTGATCCATTCTGAACTGATCCACCTGTTCAGGCCGAAAGACTCCCCGGCGCGGCCAGCCATTAAACTGTCTCTCTAGCCGATAAAAGGTCCGCAGAGAGCTTCTCACCCTCCTCCTGATACATGTTTTGAAACTCCCCGAGGAGCTCCCAGTCAACCCAAAAGCTCTTTCCAAAGCCTCCATATCGTCCTTCAGAGTGGCCAAAAGCTGGTTAAACTTCACACCTCGCACTACCCCAGCCGCCTCTCCCCGCAAACTTTCAACTAATCTCTGTCGCTTTTCCTCATCCGAGCACTGACACTCCCTCAACAACTGTGACGTTTGCTCAACCCATGTCTCATAATCCTCCTCACCCTCGGGAATGGGCGTTATCCCCGAGAAAACTCTTATCTTCTGGCGGGGCCCCTCTGGCCTTCTCGCTAAGGAGGTAAGTGCAGAGGTCAACCCAGAGCTCTCGCCTTTCACGGTGGAACGGGAACTGACCAACTTTTCCAAATCTGACCACTCTTTCCCTTCATCCTCCAGCACCGAAAGAATCCGCTCCCTCAGATCTCCTCCCCCCTCTGCTGGCAACTCTGCTCGCTGAGCTTTGGCCCCTCCCTCCCCGACACTCTGCAGGCGCCATGGCCCCGCATCCCCGGGGACGCCAATGTCCTCTCGCAACTCTGCCCCTGTTATGTCCTCACTTGTCTGCACTAACACTATATCTGTACCTGCCTTAAAATCAAAGTTCCGCGATACAATCTCCACTTTGCCAAACGTTTTAACCGCACTCAAACCTAGACGTAACACTTCATCTGGTACGCTGGTCTCCACCCCCCTCAGCACGCACGCATTGCTCTCTGCCGCCTTCGCAGCCGCACACCACCCCCGAAAAGCAGCTGCCGCCATCCCGACTGTATTTTTTTAAGCCGAGTGGTCACACAGCATCCACAGAATTCAATCCCGGGACGAGCAGCCCACAGATGTACCGCCCAGGGCTATCGGCTTGTATTTGTCCAGGAGAAAATCCGTCCACCCTTCAAACCGTGTCTCCCGTTTGCGTGGAAGCTGTGCAATGCACACTGGTACAATCTCGCACACACAATATCAGACAGCATACAGTGTACGTTTACAGAGTACACTTTATAAATCTTACTGGAACTAGGTAATTAATAGTGTTACAATATAAAAAGAAAAGAACAAAAAGGCGCCGACTTATCAGATTTCAATCAGTTCCAGCACAACCGCTGGAGCTCAATTATCGAAGCCTTCTGTCCACTATTCGATCTTCTCCGACCTCCTCGACCCGCCACCTGGGGCCAACCTCGGTGATCGGCCAGAGCCCGTCCAGCACGTCCTTCCTCTTCGGTTCTCCTCCCGAAAAACCCGCACACTGACTCCAGGCTCCCACACATACAGGTAGAACAACATCGCTTCCAGTGGTTAGTTCCCCCGTTATCAATAATCATAACCCAAACATTTCAACTAACCGGAGCATTACCTCATCAGTGACCCACAAAGAAGCCATTTCATTATAACGCTACAGAGAAGCCATTTTATGTAAGCAATAAACAGTTAACATTGTAGTTAATAATCAGAGAACACTCCATATATGTTGTTGAAACCCGACGCAGACTGGGAGTCCGTTTCGCTGAACACCTACGCTCGGTCCACCAGAGAAAGCAGGATCTTCCGGTGGCCACACAATTTAATTCCACGTCCCATTCCCATTCTGATATGTCTATCCATGGCCTCCTCTGCTGTTAAGATGAAGCCACACTCAGGTTGGAGGACCAAAACCTTATATTCTGTCTGAGTGGTCTCCAAGCTGATGGCATGAACATTGATTTTTCCATCTTCCATTCATCCCCCTCCTCCCCTTCTTACACCATCCCTCATGCATTTGTTTATTATTTTCTCTGCCCCTCTCGCAATCCCTCCTTGCCTGCTCCCCATCTTCCTCTGGTACTCCCCTCCCCTTTTCTTTGTCCCTAGGCCTCCCGTCCCATGAACCTTTCCCTTTTTCAGCTGTGCATCCCTTTTTCCAATCAACTTCCCAGCTCTGAGCTTCATCCCTCCCCCTCCTATCTTCTCCTATCATTTAGGATCACCCCTCCCCCTCCCAAATCTCTTACTAGCTTTTCATTCAGTTACTCCTGACCAAAAGTCTTGGCCCGAACCGTCGACCCTCCTCCCCTTCTTACCCCATCCCTGATATATTTAGTTGTTTGTTTTTCTCTCTCTCTCTGCCTATCACTCTACCTGTTCCCCATCTCCCTCTGGTGCTCCCCTCCCCCTTTCTTTCTGCCTAGGCCTCCCGTCCCATGATCCTTTCCCTTCTCCAGCTCTGTATCCATTTTGCCAATCACCTTTCCAGCTCTTAGCTTCACCCCACCCCCTCCGGTCTTCTCCTATCATTTCGCATTTCCCCATCCCCCTCCTACTTTCAAATCTCTTACTATCTTTCCTTTCAGTTAGTCCTGACGAAGGGTCTCGGCCCGAAGCGTCGACAGTGCTTCTCCTTATAGATGCTGCCTGGCCTGCTGTGTTCCACCAGCGTTTTGTGTGTGTTGCTTAAATTTCCAGCATCTGCAGATATCCTCGTTAAAAGACTGAGCTTTGTCATGAAGCAGGTAAGTTATAATTTGAGGCAAGGATTGGCTGTAAAAATGGCTGAAGGGGAACTGAAGTTTATTCCACATCAACCCCACCTACTGGGAGGCATCACAGTCACATGTTCAGCTGGAGATGTCAGACCACTGAACACACCAGAACAGGGTCCCCGTGGTTCTGTGATGTTTGTGTGTGTGTGTGTGTGTGTGTGTGTGTGTGTGTGTGTGTGTGTGTGTGTGTGTGTGTGTGTGTGTGTGTATGTGTGTGTGTGTGTGTGTGTGTGTGTGTGTATGTAAGCGACTGTGGGAGTGGGGATTTTGAACACCTTGTAATGATTTGGATGAAGCTCACGATGTGAAAATGAAGTCCAAGTCTAATCAGATTTGTGTTTTTATTTATTTCGGGAGGTATCTCGACGGAACAGGAGGTAGGACCTGCTCTTTACCGAAACCCTGGATGGATGGATTCGTAAAATTATTCCGAATAGCAGCTTATAACCACCAGTTTAAATATTTACAGGACTGATGATGATGTCCAGGAATTGTCAGTGACAGATGACTCTATACCGGTTGAAAAATCCGATCACCGCTATTTGCTGAACACAGTGCTAAGAAAAACACTTGATGCCATTAATCGAGGTAAAACTTACAAAGATTGGCCGTAATACTGGGCTGAAGGGGAACTGAAGTTTATTCCACATCAACCCCACCGACTGGGAGGCATCGCTGTCACATGGTCAGCTGGAGATATCAGACCCCTGAACACACCAGCACAGTGACACAATACAACCAATACATGGGACTGTCAGATGAACCACTGTGTCCTGATCCCAGGCACACTGCACTGACATGCCAAGACATGAATTTGAATCCTACCACAGGAGCTGGAAATTTAATACTGACGATAATATTGTAGAGAATAAAAGTGGGTATCAGTGTGATTACCGGGATTGTCAGGAAAATACACAAGACCTTCGTGAATTGTGAGTGCAGTGTCTGATTGAAGCAGGTCTTCCCCCTTCTGTATCAGCATATTTCACTGTTGTCAGAGGCAGAAGAGGGGAGTGGTAGTGATCGGGAACTCAATCTTCATGAAGCAGACAGGAGAATTTATGGACATGAACTGAACACCTGAATGGTGTGTTGCCTACGAGGTGGCAGGGTCAGGAACGCCTGGGATCGTGTCTGCATAATTTGGAGATGGAGGGAATAGAACCAGATACTGTATCTTCGTATATTCTGGGACCAATGATACTGGAAGTAAAAGCAAAGAGGTCCTGAAAATAGAATTGTGAGAGCTTGGTAAAAAGCTCAGAACAGTACATCCAGTGTTGTAATTTCTGGATTGTTGCCTGTGCCACCTGCTGTTTAGTGTAGGAAAAGCATAATTTGGCTGCTATTGATTTGAGTGCTGCTAAAAGCTCTTGAATTGAACGCTGGCATTGGATTTGCCTTCCTAACACCTTCCTCACCACTGACTCGACCTGCAAGTTAACCTTCAGGGTGTTCTGCAGAAGGACTCCTTAGTCCATTTTCATCTCAACTTTTTGGGATTTTCTCCCCATTAAAAAAAAATAATCTGCACATTATTTCTACGACCAAAGCTCATGACCTGAATTTTCCAGCATTGTATTTCATTTGCCATTTTCTTGCCCTTTCTCCTCATTCAAGTCTTTGTGCAGTCTGCCTGTTTCCTCAACACCACCGCCCTCCACCATTCTTTGTATGATCTGCAAACTTGACAACAAAGCCAAATATTTCATTACCTCAATCACTGATATCTAACATAAAAAGAGGCGGTCCCAACAGCGACCCCTGTGGAACACCGCTAGTCACTGGCAACCAAACAGAAAAGGATTCCTTTACTCTCATTCACAGTTTCTGACCAATCAGCCAACGTTCTGACTATGCCAATAAATGTTCTGTAATACCATGAGCTCTTAACTTGGTAAGCAGCTTCATTTGTGCGTCTTATCAAAGGCCTTCTGAAATTCCAAATATACTACATCCCCTTCTTCTATGCTAATTGTAATCTCCTCAAAGAATTACAAACACGTTTGTCAGGCAAGAAGTTCCCTTAAGGAAGCCATTCTGACTTGTCCTACCTTGCTCAGTGTCACGAAGTATTCCATAACCTCATACTTAACAAATGGCACTAAATTCTTCCCAACTACAGAGGTGAGGCTAACTGATCTATAACTTCATTTCTGCTGACTTCCTCCTGATAAAAAGAGTGGAGTGACATTAGCAGTTTTCCAGTCATGTGAAACTATGCCACGGTCCATTGATTTTTGAAAGATCATTCCTAATGTCTCCACAATGTCCACTGTTGCCCCTTTCAGAACTTTAGAGTGCAGTTCATCTGCTCCGGGTGACTCATGTACCGTCAGGTCTTTCAGCGTTTTGAGCACCTTATCCGTTGTAACAGTAACTGCACTCACTTCTCTTCCCTCGAACCCTTCAAATTCTGGCACAGTGCTAGTGTCTTCCACGGTGAAGACTGATGCAAAATATTTAATTTATCTTTCATCTCGTTATTCGACGTTATTATATATCCGGCCTCATTTTCTAGTGGTCTATATCCACTCTCATCTCTGTTTTATTTTGTACAATACTTGAAAAACAATTTGATATTGTTTTCTGGCTTGTTTTGTAAAGCCAGGTGTATTAACAGGGCCCGAAGGATTACTGGAGTCAACCCGAACACAAACTGTTCCAGTTGCTACCATCCGGGATACGGTACCGCAGCGTAAAAGCCAGGAGCAACAGTCTCCAGGACAGCTTCTTCAACCAGGCCATCAAACTGCTTAACATGTGCTGAGACAACTGTATTTCTATGTTATATTGACTAGCATGGTGTACATTGTATTTATAAACGTTTGTATCATCAATGACGTAAATTACACATTGCACATTTGGACGGAGAAGTAACATAAAGATTTTTACTCCTCGTGCATATCAAGGCTGTAAGCAATAAAGTCAATTCATATTTAATTTTTCCCCTCCCAATCATTCTTTCAGTTGCTCTCTGTAAATATTTAAAAGCTTCCCAATCCTCTGTCTTCCTTCTAATTTGTGCTTAGTTGTATAACCTCTCTTTTGCCATTACATTAACTTGTCTTCCCTTGTCAGCCACGGTTTTACTATTTTGCCATTTGAGTATTTATTTATTTTCGGAATATATCTATCCTTCACCTTCCCCATTTTCCCAGAAAATGACACCATTCCTGCTCTGCTCTCATCACTGCCAGCATCTCCTTCCAATTTGCTTTGGCCAATTCCTCTCTTAGACTACAATTTCTAATGATCAAAAAACGTGAAGCCCGGTCCCCTACACCAGCTTCTCAACCATCTTTAATCTGCCAAATTACCCAGTTTCTACCCTCACCAGCACGTGGCACAGGCAGCAATCCAGAAATTACAACCCTGGGGGTGCTGCTTCTGAGCTTTCTACCAAGCTCTCCAAATTCTATTTTCAGGACCTCTTTGCTTTTACTTCCTATGTAATTGGTCACAAAATGTACCAGGATATCTGGCTGTTTTACCTCTCTCTCCCTCTCTGAAATGTTGCAAACACACTTCGAGGCATCCCTGACCCTCCCTGGCACCTATGAGGCAACATACCATTCAGGTGTCCAGTTCATGTCCATCAATTCTCCTGTCTACTTCCTGAAGATTGAGTCCCCTATCACGACCACTCCCCTCTTCTGCCTCTAACAACAGTGAGAGTTGCTGATCCAGAAGGGGCAAGACCTGTGCCAATCAGACACAGCACTCACAATTCACGAAGGATTTGCGTATTTTCCTGACAATCCCGGTAATTAGACTAATATGTGCTTTTATTCTCTACAATATCATCAAGTCAGTATTAAAATCCCAGCTCCTGCGGTAGGATCCAAACTCATGTCCTGGTGTGTTAGTGCATTTGCCTGGGATCAGGACACAGTGGTTTATCTGCCAGTCCCGTGTATTGGTTGTATTGTGACCCTGTGCTGGTTTGTTCAGGGGTCTGACATCTCCAGCTGACCATGTGACAGTGATGTCTCCCAGTCGGTGGGGTTGATGTGGAATAAACTTTAGTTCCCCTTCAGCCATTATTATCGACAATCTTTGCCTTAAGTTATAACTTAACTGTGTCTCATAATCAAATAGAAATTAATCATTGTAAGTTTTAGCAACACACACAAAATGCTAGTGGAACGCAGCAGGCCAGGCAGGATCTATAGGAAGAAGTACAGTCGACGTTTCTGGCAGAGACCCTTTATCAGGACTAACTGAGAGAAAAGATAGTAAGTGATTTGAAAGTGGGAGGGGGAGGGAGAGATCCCAAATGATAGGAGAAGACAGGAGGGGGAGCGATGAAGCTAAGAGCTGGGAAGCTGATTGGCAAAAGGGATACACAGCTGGAGAAGGGAAAGGATCATGGGAAGAGGCCTAGGGAGATAGAAAGGGGGAAGGAAGCACCAGAGGTAGATGGAGAGCAGGCAAGCACTGATTGTGAGAGAGTCAGAGAAAATAATAAATAAATACATCAATAAATAAATGAGGGATGGGGTAAGAAGGGGAGGAGGTGCGTTAATTGAGTTCGTAAAATCAATGTTCATCCTATCAGTTTGGAGACTACCCAGACGGAATGTAAGGTGTTGTTCCTCCAACTTGAGTGTGGCTTCATCTTGACAGGAGAGCAGGCCATGTATAGACATATCAGACTAGGAATGGGACGTGGAATTAAAATGTGTGGTCACTGGGAGATCCTGCTTTCTCTGGTGGACAGAGCGTAGGTGTTCAGCGAAACGGTCTCCCATTCTGCGTCGGGTCTCACCAATATATATGTAAGGTTGTCAGATCATTAACTGTAATGTTAACTATCAACTGCTTATATAAAATGGATGGTCTGCAGAGTTAGAATGAAATGGCTTCTTTGTGGGAAACTGATTAGGTAATGCTCTGTTTAGTTGAAATGTTTGGGTTATAATTATTGATAACGGAGGAAGCGATATTGTTCTATCTGTATGTGTGGGAGCCTGGAGTCAGTGCGCGGGATTTCCGGGAGGAGAACCGAAGAGGAAGGACGTGCTGGACGCGCTCTGGTCGATCACCGAGGTTGGTCCCAGGCGGCGGATCGAGGAGGTCGGAGAAGATCGAATGGTGGACAGAAAGCTTCGATAATTGAGCTTCAGCGGTTGTGCTGGAACTGATTGAACAATGATAAGTCGGCGCCTTTTTTTTCTTTTCTTTTTATATTGTAACGCTATTAATTACCTAGATGCAGTAAGATTTATTAAGTGTACTCTGTAAACGTACACTGTGTGCTGTCTGATATTGTGTGTGCGAGTTTGTACCAGTGTGCATTTCACAGCATCCACGCAAACGGGAGACACGTTTGGCGGATGGACGGATTTTCCCCGACAGAAATACAAGCCGATAGTCCAGGGGGATACATTTGTGAGCTTCTCGTCCCGGGATAGAATTCTGTGGATGCTGTGTGACCACTCTGCTTAAATAAAATACAGTCGGGATGGCGGCAGCTGCTTTTCGGCGATGGTGTGCGGCTGCGAAGGGGGCAGAGAGCAATGTGTGCGTGCTGAAGGGGGGTGGAGACTAGCGTACCGGATGAAGTGTTACTTCGAGGTTTGAGTGCGGTTAAAACTTTTGGCAAAGTGGAGATTGTATCGCGGAACTTTATTTTTGAGGCAGGTACAGATATAGTGTTAGTGCAGACAAGTGAGGACATAACAGGGGCGGAGTTGCCAGAGGAGATTGGCGTCCCCGGGGAGGCGGGGCCATGGCGCCTGCAGAGTGTCGGGGAGGGAGGGGTCAAAGCTCAGCGAGCAGAGTAGCCTGCAGAGGGGGGAGGAGATTGTAGGGAACGGATCCTTTCAGTGCTGGAGGATTAAGGGAAAGAGTGGTCAGATTTGGAAAAGTCGGTCAGTTCCCGTTTCACCGTGAAAGGCGAGAGCTCTGAGTTGGCCTCTGCACTTACCTCCTTAGCGAGAAGGGCAGAGGGGCCCCGCCAGAAGATAAGAGTTTCTCGGGGATAACGCCCACTCCCGAGGGTGAGGAGGATTAAGATGCAGGGTTTGAGCAAACGGCACAGTTGTTGAGGGAGTGTCAGTGCTCGGATGAGGAAAAGCGACAGAGATTAGTTGAAAGTTTGCGGGGAGAGGCGGCTGGGGTAGTGCGAGCTGAGAAGTTTAACCAGCCTTTGGCCACTCTGAAGGACTATATGGAGGCTTTGGAAAGTGCTTTTGGGTTGACTGGGAGCTCCTCGGGGAGTTTTCAAACATGTATCAGGATGAGGGTGAGAAGCTCTCTGCGCACCTTTTATCTGCTAGAGAGACAGCTTAATGGCTTCGGGCGCTGGGGAGTCATTCGGGCAGAACAGGTGGATCAGTTCAGGATGGATCAGGTATTTCGGGGTACCCAGGCCGAGGACAAGATTGCTTGGAGTCTCCGGCAGTCTTATAAAACGCGCCCTCCTCCGACGTTCGTTCATCTGATCAGAGATGTGAGGGGGGATGAGCGCGCGTTGAGGCCTCGGGGGGATTCTGCCAGTAGGGTGAGATCCTCAGTTGTAGCCCCTGGTGGGGATGGGAGAGGAGCCGGCTCCACCCGGCAACTGATAAAGGAGGTGGTGGCCGAGTTGAGGGCTGAGGGCTGAGGGGTCGGTAGGGCGGGCTTCGCCCCCCAGAGGACGGACAGCGCAGGATGCTGCGAGTGGCGGGAGTTCAGCGAGAAGAGGGGCGACCAATAGCGTGTTTTATAACTGTGGGAAAGAGGGACACTTCCGGAGAGACTGTGTGAGGCAGGGGTGTGCTATAACTGCGGGGAGGAGGGCCACTTGTGGCGGGAATGTGTGCGGCCGGAAGCCTCTAGGAAGGCGAGTCCCCGGGTATCCAAGAAGGGAGAGGTGTCGGGAAACTTTGAGGGGACCCAGTGAGGGAACGACCTGGTGTCTCTGGGGGAACGCGTTACCAGCAATGTACCAAGGAACCCCTGAAAGCAGAAGACCCGATTCTGGAAGGATTAGTGGGACCCCGCTGCAGTGTGTCACTATGGATACAGGGAATCCATGCTAAAGCCATACTGACACCGGGTCGCAGGTCACACTACTATACCGTTCGTTTTACGATCAATACTTAAAGCATTTGCCATTGACCCCATTCCGTGCTCTGAAGATCTGGGGCGTCAGTGCTGGGGATTATCCGAATGACGGGTATTTGTCAGTGAAACTGGAGTTTTCAGAAGCCGATGTGGGAGTGTCTGAGGTTTTGGAGACGTTAGTGCTGGTTTGTCCGGACCCGGTTGAGACGGGGCGAGGGTACTTCAATCCTGGTGGGGACCAACACCCTGTGTGCGGAGGCTCATGGGGGCCTGCCAGGAGAGGACGAGTGAGAACTGTTCGGGGACCCGGGCCGGAGACAGAATTTAAACGAGGGACTGTGTGGTGCACCCAGTCGAAGCCTGTGATAATAAGGCCCGGGGAAGTAGCAAGAGTGATGGGAAATCTTCCCCAGATTTACCAGAGTGCCAGATGGCGAGGCCCTTATAGTGGCCTAACTCGAGGGGGAGACACGATTTCCGGCTGGGGTGCTGGTGAGGCCCGAAGTGCAGAGGCCCTCGGTGGTACAGGCGAGGCGGATAACTGTGAGTGTCAGGAACACGACGAAGAGAGAAATCACCTTTAAGAGAGGGATGCCGCTGGCGCTTTTGTTCCCGGTGACGGTAATGTCCAACGCCCGTGTGAGGCCCACGCGGGGGGAAGGATTGGAAAACAGAGGAAAGCTGATTGCTGAGGCCTTTAACTTTGGGGACTCTCCTGTGCCGCCGGAGTGGAGAAAATGTTGAAGCAGGAAGACGTTAATTTCTCTTGGTGAGTTTGATGTGGGTTGTTCCAAGAGCACTCGCCATATCATGGTGGACTTTAGGAGATCTAGGCCTCATATGGAGCCAGTGATCATTAATGGAGAATGTGTGGAACAGGTTAAGACCAACAAGTATCTGGGAGTACAGTTAGACAAGAAGCTAGACTGGACTGCCAACACAGATGCCTTGTGCAGGAAGGCACAGAGTCGACTGTACTTCCTTAGAAGGTTGGCGTCATTCAATGTCTGCAGTGAGATGCTGAAGATGTTCTATAGGTCAGTTGTGGAGAGCGCCCTCTTCTTTGTGGTGGCGTGTTGGGGAGGAAGCATTAAGAAGAGGGACGCCTCACGTCTTAATAAGCTGGTAAGGAAGGCGGGCTCTGTCGTGGGCAAAGTACTGGAGAGTTTAACATCGGTAGCTGAGCGAAGGGCGCTGAGTAGGCTACGGTCAATTATGGAAAACCCTGATCATCCTCTACATAGCACCATCCAGAGACAAAGAAGCAGTTTCAGCGACAGGTTACTATCGATGCAATGCTCCTCAGACAGGATGAAGAGGTCAATACTCCCCAATGCCATTAGGTTTTACAATTCAACCGCCAGGACTTAAGAACATTTTTTTTAAAGCTATTATTAATGATTTTTGAGGTAGTGATTTAGATGCATATCATATTTTTACTGAGTTAAGTATTTTATGTAATTAGTTTTGATACAACAAGTGTATGGGACATTGGAAAAAAAGGTTGAATTTCCCCATGGGGATGAATAAAGTATCTATCTATCTATCTATCTATCATCCAGTGACTGAGGACGCCCCGTTCAAGTGTCGGTGCGGCTTCCGTCCATCGGTGCAGGAATTCGGATAGAAGATCCTCTGGAGGAAAACTACCCCTCGCTCTGATGCTTCGCCAGTTGTGATCGCACCTCATCTGAATGCGACCTCAAACACGAGAAAATCTGCAGATGCTGGAAATCAAATGAACGCTCACATTTCTTTTTTTTTGTAATTTACTTTTTTTTATTGAAGTTCATCAAATAAACATTTCCATGAGATGTATTTCAGACATTGTACATATATATCATATAATCATAGATATCACAAAATCTCCACAAAGTGTTTATCTGGGGTATACACTTATAGAAAAGAGTGGGGGGAAAAAGCAAAAGGAAAGAACTATGTACAAGTAGGGAGTGATTTTTTTTTTTTTACAACGGATTCATTGATTTGTGAGAATGAAATCAGGCCTAGGAAGCATTATGTAGTTGAACCATTTTCCCCTGTAGTGTATGAGCGGGTTTCGGGTCGTGCATAGATGTGCCATTGCATACGGATTTCGAAGTGCGCACCGTTTTCGAGGTCCTCATTGATGCGGGATGTCTGCAGATCTGGAGATGTGGCGAATCTCAAATTTGGTTATTTCAGAGGTACTGTAACGGGGTCCTGAATTGTCCCTATGAATTGTGCTTTTAAAAGGAAAGAGAGAGAGGGAGGTGTCCAACACAGAGACCTTGTTATTAAGAGAGAGAGAGAGGTGAACAATGCTTGGAAGATGATGTTATGGTTTCTCTGCAGCGTGTTTACATTTCTACAAGGACACCGCCTGCTTGTGAGTTCATACAGAGAGAGAAAGAGCAATGAGCAGCCCGTGGGTCGCCATGCTGACTGAGGGCCGTGTTATTTGATGGACAGTTGGTGCCCAGCATGGTGAGATAAATAGAAGGTCATATGATAGACTCACAGACACACGGTTTTGGACACTGGATGAGCTTTGTTCTGCCCACAGAAAGGTGGGGTTGGGAGGATCGATCAGGATCGACGGCATCAGCTTACATGCAGAACTACACATCTCTCTCTCCATCTGTGCTCAACTCAATACCACAAACTGAACTGAACTTTACTCATCATCGTGAGACTGTATCCACTTACCCCTAGGTTTGTAAAAGCCTGGTTTTTCTAATTACACACACACACACACACACACACACACACACACACACAGACACACACACACATACACACACACACACACACACACACACATACACACACACACATAAACATTGCTAACCTGTTTGATATATCAGCATTTGCATTACTGTATTACGTAGTTAGTAATAAATACCATTAGTTAATAGCAATAACAGACTCCAAGGTGCTTTCCGTTTCTGCTGGTTGTTTAATTCGTCACGGGGTACATAAAATTGGGGGCTCATCCTGGATTTGACAATTATTTTTGGGGCTTGTTTCAATTGCTTGGGGAAAAATCCTATTTGATTTGGTTGTGTGTAAAAACAGCTGAAATGCAGGTTGAGATTAATACGTTTGTAGCAGAACCAACCCTGGAGGCGTTGGATGATGCTAAGAGGGATGTACTGTTGGGAATTGCTCGTAAATTAAAGATTAAAGTGACTACTCACATGAAGAAGCCTCAGATATGGCTGTTACTAGCACAGCATTATGTATCCGAGGGGAAATTCGAAGAGGAGGTGTTGGAGATGTTGTTTGAAGGTAAAGTACTTACTGAGGCTGAGGTTCAGCTTGAGGCAGCAAAAATGAAGTCTGAGTCTGAGTTATGAGTAAAACAGCTCGAGGCTGACGGAGCAGAAAAGCAGAGGTTACACGAGGCTAGGGTGGCAGACAAGCGGTGGCAGTACGAGCTGACTAGCATAGAGAGGATACAATAAGGAGCTCCAGTGCCAGGCAGTGATGAGGAGCTGATGGTACCGTTTAATGTCAGCCAAGAAATTAAGTTAGTACCACCATTTGATGAAGCTGATTAACCGGTATTTCCTACACTTTGAAAGGTGGTCCAGACTCGGAAGTGGCCGTGGGATGAGTGGGCTGTCATGGTACAAAGTGTGTTGAAGGGGAAGGCTCAGCAGGCGTGTTCTGCCCTGACCCTGGAACAGTCAAGGAATTATGATACAGTGAAGGATCCATTGCTTAAAGTCCATGAGTTGGTGCCGGAAGCGTAAAGACAAATGTTCAGGGACTTGAGGAAGTCCGGGAGGCAAACGTATGTGAAGTTTGCCCATGAAAAATGGGTGCACTTTGATCGTTGGTGCACCTCAAAAGGGGCGAATGGGGACATTAACAATTTGAGGGAGTTGACGCTGATTGAAGAATTTAAAAACTGTGTCCCTGACAACATCAAGACGTATTTGAACGAAAGAGAGGCAGTGACCATGGCAGAGTCTGCTAGGTTAGCAGACGAGTATGCCTTAACACATAAGGTTAGTTTTTTTCCGAACAGGAGTTACCCAAAGTGTAATAGAGATTGCCCACCGGCTAAACCAGAAAGTAAGCCGGGGACTAATAACAAAAGTAAGGAGGAAGGAAACCAGTGGGGGGAAAATTTCCCAGTTTAACTTGTTTCTATTGTCAGAATCCCGGTCACGTGGCATCTAAATGTTTCGCTTAAAAAAGGGATAAGGGAAAAGAACCGGCGACAACCCCAAATGCTTGTGTCCAGCCGGTTAATACATCGCTGAGGAAGGAGGGGTCTGACCAAGTTCAAGAAGGACTCGAGAGATTTATTTCAAATGGGTTTGTGTCTGTGAAGGAGGGGCCAACCCCGGTTCCAGTGAGAATCTGGAGGGATACTGGAGCTTCTCAGTCATTAATATTAAAGAGTGTTTTGGAGTTCAGTGCTGAGACGGAGACTGGTGAGGTGAATATTATCAAAGGTATTGGAAAGGGGACTGAGGCCGTGCCTTTTCATAAGATAGTTTTGAAATGCGACTTGGTACCCAGACCAGTCACAATAGGGGTACGATCTGAACAACCGATAGACAATGTTGATGTCTTGCTCAGTAATGACGTTGCACGTAGGGATGTTTATCCAGCAGTTCAGCTAACGAGTAAGCCTGCTTTTGCTGAGGACCCGCCCATAGATGCGCATGCGATGTCGAAGAAGTCTGCAGAAGCTCATGATGATTTGTCCGAGGCTTTCCTACCGTCCCTATATCAACAGGACTCAGAGGGTAGTAAGGCTGAGGAGAATAAGATGAATTAAAAAGATTTGTCCTTTTCGAGAAAGGAATTTATAGAGGAACAGAATAAAGATCCTGAAATCGTGGCTTTAAAAGAGAGAGCTCTCTCTGAGGATGAAATTCAGAATGAGTCAGTGGGATTTGACCTTAAAGATGGGCTGTTGATAAGGAATTGGAGACCCGCTACGGTGCCTGCAAATGAGGATTGGGCTATTGTGCACCTGGTAGTGGTACCAAAGGTTTACAGGGCTGAAGTTTTAAACCTGGCCCACAAGATGCCTTTCAGTGGACATTTCGGAGTAAAGAGGACAGTTCACGGAATTCTGAGGGAGTTTTATTGGCCAAACGTGAGGAAAGATATTGTCAATTTCTGCAGAGGGTGTCATACGTGCCAGGTGGTGGGAAAACCTAATCAGGCCATCCCAAAAGCGTCGCTTCGGCCGATACCTGCGTTTGGTGAACCATTTTCCAGGGTCATAGTGGATTGTATAGGCCCATTGCCAAAGACTGCAGCTGGTCATCAGTATGTGCTAACTGTTATGTGTGCTGAATCTATGTTCCCTGAAGCCGTGTCTCTCAGAAACATCCTGGTCAAGACTGTGGTAATGGCACTCAGCAAGTTTATCACACTGGCAGGTCTGCCGAAGGAAATTCAATCAGATCAGGGGTGTAACTTCACTTCAGGAACATTCCAGCAAATAGTTTCTGAGCTGGGGGGCTAAACAAATTGTGTCATCTGCCTATCACCCGGAGTCTCAAGGGGCTTTGGAGCGGGTTCATTCCACCTTAAAGATTATGATTAAAACCTACTGTCAGGGACTCTGAGGACGGAAAACATTTATTACTTTTTGCTGTGAGGCACACTATTCAGGAATCACTGGGGTTTAGTCCATTTGAGCTCGTTTTCGGCCACAGGCCCAATGGACTTTTGACCTTGCTCAGAGAGCAGTGGTCTAACCCGACAGTGTGTGTCAGTGTGATAGATTATGTTTTGAAATTCCGGGAGAGATTAATAGGGCGTGTGACCTTGCAAAACAGAATTTGCTAAACTCCCAAATTAAAATGAAACATTGTTATGATAGAAGAGCGAAAAAGGTGTCTGAAGTTGGAGATAAAGTTCTGGTTCTGTTCCCACTGGTGACCAACCCCCTCCAAGCACAACTTCATGGACCATACGAAATAATTAAGAAAACTGATTCTTTGAACTATGTTATCAAAACTCCTGATAGGAGGAAGACTGCTCTATTAATGCATTTAAATATGATGAAGCCTTATTATGACTCTGAGATGGTACCAGTGAGCACTGTTATGAAAACAAATGAGGTTGTGGAATCTGATAATGAGGGACAAGATCATTTTAACAAGTTGAATATCGTATCAACAAGACTTGAGAATTCCATTATTTGGACAGACCTTACTGATAAAGTCTGTCACTTGAAGCCTGCAGAGAGAACACAATTGAAATAATTAATTAGCAGGCATAAAAATTTATTTCCAGACGTTCCGAGTCGGTGTACAGTTGCAGTGCATGACGTCATTGTAAATCCAGCCCAGCCCATTGAACAACATCCTTACAGAATGAACTTGGAGAAAAGCAAGTTGGTTGAAAAGGAAATTGGCTACCTGCTGGCAACCGGTATCATGAGGCAATCTACCTCAGACTGGGCGGCGCCCTGCGTTCTTGTGCCTAAACCGGACGGTACATGAGATTTTGTACTGACTGCAGGAAAATCAACGCAATAACCAAGACAGATGCTTATCCTATCCCGAGAGTGGATGACTGTATTGATAAAGTGGGAAAGGCTAAGAACCTCACAAACATTGACTTGCTGAAAGGATATTGGTGTGTTTCTTTGACCGACAGGGCCGGAGAAATCTCAGCGTTTCCCACACCTTCTGGGCTGGATGAATATAATGTTTTATCCTTCGGGATGAAAAATGCTCCAGGGACATTTCAAAGGATGATTGATTGCGTGATTAGAGGTCTAGAAAACATGGGGGCTTATATCGATGATTTAGTTGTCTGGAATGACACGTGGGAAGAGCATATTGTGGCTGTAGAAAGACTGCTTTAAAGGCTGTCCAAGGCCAGTCTTACTGTAAACCTCGCTAAAAGTGAATTTGGCCACGCCACTGTCACGTATCTTGGCTATGTGTTAGGCCAGGGCCGACTGGCTCCTGTACAAGCCAAAGTCCAAGCTATTGTTGAGGTTCCCCTTCCGACCAGCAAGAATGCTTTAAGAAGGTTTTAAGGGATGGTAGGGTATTACCGAAGGTATTGTAAGAACTTGCAGATATCTCTCCCCCCTCACAAAACTCCTAGGGAAGAGTAAACGATTTGTCTGCAATTACCTTTCCAAGGAGGCATTTGAACGTCTGAAAACTATCCTGTATAATCATCCTGTGCTTAAAGCACCGGAAATTTCAAAACCATTCTCTTTAACATCAGAAGCTAGTGACGAAGCTGCTGGGGCAGTATTGTTACTGAAAGGTGTGGATGACACCCAGTGGCTTATTTCTCAAATAAATTTAATGTGCATCAGAAAAAAAAAATCCACTGTTAAAAAGGAGTTGCTATCACTTATTCTGGCTTTACAACGTTTTGAAGTCTATGTTTTATCCTGCCCAGAAACCACTTGCGGAGTACACAGATCATGATCCGTTAGATAGATAGATAGATAGATAGATAGATAGATAGATAGATAGATAGATAGATAGATAGATAGATAGATACTTTATTCATCCCCATGGGGAAATTCAACATTTTTTCCAATGTCCCATACACTTGTTGTAGCAAAAACTCATTACATACAATACTTAACTCAGTAGTAATATGATATGCATCTAAATCACTAACTCAAAAAGCATTAATAATAGCTTTTAAAAAAAGTTCTTAAGTCCTGGCAGTTGAATTGTAAAGCCTAATGGCATTGGGGAGTATTGACCTCTTCATCCTGTCTGAGGAGCATTGCATCGACAGTAACCTGTCACTGAAACTGCTTTTCTGTCTCTGGATGGTGCTATGTAGAGGATGTTCAGGGTTTTCCATAATTGACCGTAGCCTACTCAGTGCCCTTCGCTCAGCTACCGATGTTAAACTCTCCAGTACTTTGCCCACGACAGAGCCCGCCCTCCTTACCAGCTTATTAAGACGTGAGGCGTCCCTCTTCTTAATGCTTCCTCCCCAACACGCCACCACAAAGAAGAGGGCGCTCTCAACAACTGACCTATAGAACATCTTCAGCATCTCACTGCAGACATTGAATGACGCCAACCTTCTAAGGAAGTACAGTCGACTCTGTGCCTTCCTGCACAAGGCATCTGTGTTGGCAGTCCAGTCTAGCTTCTCGTCTAACTGTACTCCCAGATACTTGTAGGTCTTAACCTGCTCCACACATTCTCCATTAATGATCACTGGCTCCATATGAAGCCTAGATCTCCTAAAGTCCACCACCATCTCCTTGGTCTTGGTGATATTGAGACGCAGGTAGTTTGAGTTGCACCATATCACAAAGTCCTGTATCAGTTTCCTATACTCCTCCTCCTGTCCATTCCTGACACACCCCACTATGGCCGTGTCATCAGCGAACTTCTGCACATGGCAGGACTCCGAGTTATATTGGAAGTCTGATGTGTACAGGGTGAACAGGACCGGAGAGAGTACGGTTCCCTGTGGCCCTCCTGTGCTGCTGACCACCGTGTCAGACCTACAGTCTCCCAACCGCACATACTGAGGTCTATCTGTCAAGTAGTCCACTATCCAATCCAATTAGTGTTTCTGACTAATATGAAGGATAAGAATAGAAGGTTCTTAAACTGGAGTCTGATATTGTAAGACATTTTCCTCAAAATAAAACAAGTGAAAGGAACTGACAACATTACAGCTGATTGTTTATCCAGATGTTGTTGGAAATTGGAAATGATTGAATTCTTAGAGAGAGAGAGAGAGAGAGAGAGAGAGAGAGAGAGAGAGGGAGAGGAGAGAGAGAGAGAGAGAGGAGAGAGAGGGAGAGAGAGGAGAGAGAGAGAGGAGGAGAGAGAGAGAGAGGAGAGAGAGAGAGAGAGAGAGAGAGAGAGGGAGGGAGAGCAATGACCAGCCCGTGGTGACTGAGGGCGGCGTTATTTGACGGACAGCTGGTGTTCAGCATGGTGAGATAAATAGGTCAGATGATAGACTCACAGGCACACGGTTTTGGACACTGGATGAGGTTTGTTGTGCCCACAGAAAGGTGGGTTTTGGAGGATGTATCAGGAGTATCGACCAATGGCTCTCTCAGTGTGGAAAAGGTGTGACCGGCGGGGAGCTATTCGTGCGTCCAACCCTCGCCTGGGTTTATAATTCCACCACAGAAGAACAGTCACCTTTGTTGTGGTCACATTCGGTGACTTTTAAAGGATTTCGGAGGACAACGGGAAGATCGACGGCATCAGCTCACATGAAGAAATAAACATCTCTCTCCCTCCATCACTAATCAACTCAATGCCACAAGCTGATCCGAACTTTACTCATCATCGTAAGACTTACCCGTAGGTTTGAAAAAGCCTGGTTTTTATTTCCACACACATACACGCACCCATGCACACACACACACGCGCATGCACACACACACACACACACAACACACACACACACACACACACACGCAGACACACACACATATATAAAATCATTGCTATATATTTGCATTTATATTACTGTATTGCGTAGTTACTAATAAACACCATTAGTCACTAGCAATACCAGACTCATTTGAGGATGGACAGAATTTAGGGGTGGGTTTGCGAGTATGGGGGTCGACACTGATTTGGTGATGTGCGTAGATTGAGGGGTGTTGTTGAACATGGGGTGCACACGGATTTGGTGATGTGCGCAGATTGAGGGGTTTTGTTGAACATGGGGTGCACACGGATTTGGTGATGTGCGCAGATTGAGGGGTGTTGTTGAACATGGGGTGCACACGGATTTGGTGATATGCACAGATTGAAGGGTGTTGAACATGGGGTACACACGGATTTGGTGTTGTGCGCAGATTGAGGGGTTGTTGTTGAACATGGTGTACACACGGATTTGGTGATGTGCGCAGATTGAGGGGTGTTGTTGAACTTGGGGTGCACACGGATTTGGTGATATGCACAGATTGAAGGGTGTTGAACATGGGGTACACACGGATTTGGTGATGTGCGCAGATTGAGGGGTGGTGTTCAACTTGGGGTGCACAGGGATGTGGGTTCAAACTCAGATTTGTGTGTCTCAAGATTTGCACACGGGTAAAACTTGGGCTGCGTGCGGATTTTTAATGCCGAAGCGGTCATTTTCTGAACTTTGAAGCGATTCTTCCTTTGGGAACATCAAATGGGGATGGCAGCGGGATTTGAGCGCGGACGGCTTTGGGGATGCGCGCAAATTGAGGAGTATGTCCCTGAATGTGGAATGTGCACAGATTTACTGCCCTGTTGTCGAATATGGCGGTGCACATGGATTTTGGTTGCGCACATATCTGGCTGTGTCGTCGAATTAGAATTGCACAGGAATGTTACCCATTCCCATGTCTCTGCATGTTCCGTTTGTGCCGGTGGAAAAGCCTCCCATCGGCCATTTGCGGGATTACTTCAATAGACAACAGGTCAACAGACAATAGGTGCAGAAGTAGACCATTCAGCCCTTCGAGCAGCACCGCCATTCTGAGATCATGGCTGATCATCTACTATCAATACCCGGTTCCTGCCTTATCCCCATATGCCTTGATTCCCCTATCCATAAGATACCTATCTAGCTCCTTCTTGAAAGCATGCAGAGAATTGGCCCTCCACTGCCTTCCGAGGCAGTGCATTCCAGACCCCCACAACTCTCTGGGAGAAGAAATTTTTCCTTAACTCTTTCCTAAATGACCTACCCCTTATTCTCAAACCATGCCCTCTGGTACTGGACTCTCCCAGCATCTGGAACATATTTCCTGACTCTATCTTGTCCAATCCCTTAATAACCTTATATGTTGCAATCAGATCCCCTCTCAATCTCCTTAATTCCAGCGTGTACAAGCCCAGTCTCTCTAACCTCTCTGCGTAAGACAGTCCTGACATCCCAGGAATTAACCTTCTGAATCTTCGCTGCACCTTCCTCTACAGCCAGGATGTCCTTCCTTAACCCCTGGAGACCAAAACTGTACACAATACTCCAGGTGTGGTCTCACCAGGGCCCTGTACAAATGCAAGAGGATTTCCTTGCTCTTGTACTCAATTCCCTTTGTAATAAAGGCCAACATTCCATTAGACTTCTTCACTGCCTGCTGCACTTGCTCATTCACCTTCAGTGACTGATGAACAAGGACTCCTAGATCTCTTTGTATTTCTCCCTTACCTAACTGTACACCGTTCAGATAATAATCTGCCTTCCTGTTCTTACTCCCAAAGTTGATAACCTCACACTTATTCACATTAAACGTCATCTGCCAAGTATCTGCCCACTCACCCAGCCTATCCAAGTCACCCTGAATTCTCCTAACATCCTCATCACATGTCACACTGCAACCCAGCTTAGTATCATCAGCAACCTTGCTGGTGTTATTGTCAATGCCTTCATCCAAATCGTTAACGTAAATGGTAAACAGCTGTGGTCCCAATACCGAGCCCTGTGGCACCCCACTAGTCACCACCTGCCATTCCGAGAAACACCCATTCACCACTACCCTTTGCTTTCTATGTGCCAACCAGTTTTCTATCCGTCAATGTCCTCCCCCCAATGCCATGAGCTCTGATTTTACCCACCAATTTCCTATGTGGGACCTTATCAAATGCCGTCTGAAAATCGAGGTACACTACATCCACTCGATCTCCCTTGCCTAACTTCCCGGTTACATCCTCGAAAAACTCCAATAGATTAGTCAAGCATGATTTGCCCTTGGTAAATCCATGCTGGCTCGGCCCCTACCTGTCCC